>NC_080736.1:13577500-13877500 GCF_019097595.1 Hemibagrus wyckioides | reverse complement strand
GCTTACACAAAATGGTGTCTTGACTCTCTCTCTAATCGAGGCCACCATGCAGGGTCAAAAGATTGGGAAGCATGGATTTAGATGTAAAAGTGGGTTGCAAAGCATTCATTTATAAAGATTTTGAATTTTTACATCAAAAGAAAGGCTGTAATCTCTACTTTCAGAATATATAACATTTTTGGCTGTAGCTGGTTGGGAAGCACAAATACACTGCTCAAAACTATTAAAGGAACACTTTTTAATCAGAGTATAGCATCAAGTCAATTAAACTCCTTGGGATATTTATCTGGTCAGTTAAGTAGCAGAGGGGGTTCTGGTAATCAGTTTCAACTGCTTTGGTGTTAATGAAATTAACAACAGGTGAACTAGATGGGCGACAATGAGATGAGCCCCAAAACAGGAATGGATTTAAAGGTGGAGGCCTGTTTTTCACTTGTTTTGCATTTGGTTTGGGTCAGTGTCACTACTGGTAGCATGAGGCGATAGCTGGACCCTACAGAAGCAGTCCAACTCCTCCAGGATGGCACATCAATACGTGCTATTGCCAGAAGGTTTGCTATGTCTCCCAGCACAGTCTCAAGAGCATGGAGGAGATTACATTTAATCTAGGAGAGCTAGACAGGGCCATTGAAAGTCCTTAACCCATCAGCAGGACTGGTATCTGCTCCTTTGAACAAGGAGGAACAGGATGAGCACAGCCAAAGCCGTACAAAATGACCTGCAGCAGGCCACTGGTGTGAATGTCTCTCACCTAACAAACAGAAACAGACTTCATGAGGGTGGCCTGAGGGCCCTGTGCTCACTGCCCAGCACCGTGGAGCTCGATTGGCATTTGCCATTGAACACCAGAATTGGCAGGTCCACCACTGGCACCTTGTGCTTTTCACAGATGAGAGCAGGTTCTAAGCACATGTGACGCATGTGAAAGGGTCTGGAGAAGCCGTGGAGAATGTTATGCTGCCTGTAACATCGTTCAGCATGACAGGTTTGGTGGTGGGTCAGTGATGGACAATGCCCGGCCTCATGTGACGAGAGTATGCAGGCAGTTCCTGGAGGATGAAGGAATTGATACCGTTGAATGGCCCACACACTCTCCTGACCGAAATCCAATAGAACACATCTGGACATTATGTTTCGGTCCATCCGACACTGCCAGGTTGCACCTCAATCTTTGCAGGAGCTCAGTGATGCTCTGGACCAGATCTAGGACGAAATACCCTAGGACGCCATTCGTCGTCTTATTAGGAGCATTCCCCAACGTTGTCAGGCATGCATACAAGCATGTGGGGGCCATACAAACTACTGAGTAACATTTTGAGTTGCTGCAACAAAATTTCAACAAAATGGACTAGCCTGCTACATCATTTTTTACTTAGATTTTTGGGGTGTCTTTGATTTCAGCCCTCTGTAGGTTGATAATTTTCATTTCCATCAAATGATGTGGTATCATTTCATTCCTAACACATTACCCATTCCATATCAGTTCAGATATCCAGCATGATATTTTTCCCCATTGAGATCTGATGAGTTTTCAAAGTGTTCCTTTGGACTGGACTGATTTTGGGAACTAATTTCTCAGCGTAGGGTGGTCATATGCAAATAAAATTTGCACCTATAGAAACTGTATTCATTTGTGAATTTAGTGAATGTCACCTTATTAGTATTTACAAACCCAAAATAGTTCACATTTGATCTCAGAACACATGAGCATCAGGTGTGACACTTGGGAAAACGCAATACACAGGATGTTGCAATATAAACACATAGCACTGGTACAGGAGCAGATGGTCAACTTAACAAAGCAATTTTTTCTGATATGTATATGAGATTAATATAAAAAGGGAATTTTATTAGCTTTATTAGCTTTGCATTCTGAACCACAAATAATAATTTGATAGCAATTTTAGGACAGTTGGTTCACAAAATTATTGATTTTCACCCTGATTGCTGACAAGCAATAAGCACTGATGGTGGTTGCTAGTTTTAGTCCCACTGCATTTTTCTTTATACATGCTGCATTTGTGCAAAATTACTCAGAAATATGTTATGATCCACTGTTCCACTGTTATGCTGATGACACACAGTTGTATGTTGTAGAAAAGCCAGATGATACACTATATTGCCAAAAGTATTCGCTCACCTGCCTTGACTCGCATATGAACTTAAGTGACATCCCATTCCTAATCCATAGGGTTCAATATGACATTGGTCCACCCTTTGCAGCTATAACAGCTTCAACTCTTCTGGGAAGGCTGTCCACAAGGTTTAGGAGTGTGTTTATGGGAATTTTTGACCATTCTTCCAGAATGGACATTTGTGAGGTCACACACTGATGTTGGACGAGAAGGCCTGGCTCACAGTCTCTGCTCTAATTCATCCCAAAGGTGTTCTATCAGGTTGAGGTCAGGACTCTGTGCAGGCCAGTCAAGTTCATCCACACCAGACTCCGTCATCCATGTCTTTATGGACCTTGCTTTGTGCACTGGTGCACAGTCATGTTGGAAGAGGAAGGGGCCAGCTCTAAACTGTTCCCACAAAGTTGGGAGCATGGAATTGTCCAAAATGTCTTGGTATGCTGA
Organism: Hemibagrus wyckioides; assembly: GCF_019097595.1. Lineage (NCBI taxonomy): Eukaryota > Metazoa > Chordata > Actinopteri > Siluriformes > Bagridae > Hemibagrus > Hemibagrus wyckioides. The sequence goes on along the minus strand of NC_080736.1, from coordinate 13,874,921 downwards.
AGCATTCAGAGTTCCTTTCACTGGAACTAAGGGGCCAAACCCAGCTCCTGAAAAACAACCCCACACCATAATCCCCCCTCCACCAAACTTTACACTTGGCACAATACAGTCAGACAAGTACCGTTCTCCTGGCAACCGCCAAACCCAGACTCATCCATCAGATTTCCAGATGGAGAAGCGCAATTCGTCACTCCAGAGAACGTGTCTCCACTGCTCTAGAGTCCAGTGGCGGCGTGCTTTACACCACTGCATCCGACGCTTTGCATTGCACTTGGTGATGTTTGGCTTGGATGCAGCTGCTCGGCCACGGAAACCCATTCCATGAAGCTCTCTGCGCACTGTTCTTGAGCTAATCTGAAGACCACATGAAGTTTGGAGGTCTGTAGCGATTGACTCTGCAGAAAGTTGGCGACCTCTTTGCACTATGTGCCTCAGCATCCGCTGACCCCACTCCGTCAGTTTACGTGGCCTACCACTTCGTGGCTGAGTTGCTGTTGTTCCCGAACACTTCCACGTTTTTATAATACAGCTGACAGTTGACTGTGGAATATTTAGGAGCGAGGAAATTTCACGACTGGATTTGTTGCACAGGTGGCATCCTATCACAGTTCCACGCTGGAATTCACTGAGCTCCTGAGAGCGACCCATTCTTTCACAAATGTTTGTAAAAACAGTCTGCATGCCTAGGTGCTTGATTTTATGGCCATGGAAGTGATTGGAACACCTGATTCTGATTATTTGGATGGGTGAGCGAATACTTTTGGCAATATAGTGTAGGTACCAACTTAATAAAGTTGAGGAATATATAAAGAACCTGAGACAGTGGACACTTATTAACTGTATCTTACTTAATTCTGAAATAAAAGAGAAGTACTTGTACTAGGACCACATTCAGCTAGAAGTAAGCTTTCTGATTAAATAGTAACTATGGATGGTCTTTCTGTTTAATCATATGCAGCAGTATGATTGGTCTGATTATTGACTCCAGTCTTTCACTTAAACGCTAACACTTTAAAACCCACCTAAAGCTACACTTTGCCCTCCATTTGCCATCCATTAACAATTATCAACAGAGACAAAAAATCTAGCTCTACTCTAGCTATTAAAAAAACTGATTTCTTCACTAATCAATTCAGATTCATAAAAAGCAGAAAATCAGCCACCAACATACATAGACTCCTCAGCCTGTTACAGCCGCTGCAACCATAACACATCACATAAAAATCAAAATCAGCAAAAGTAACATTTAATGCAGAGAAAGACAAAGTTAACCACATATTACTACTTACCACAATTATAAACCACAAATATAATTAGGTTTTGTGGAATAATTTATTCAGTGGAAAAAGATTTTCACAAAAGTTTGACATTGCACAGAGTAATATATACATATTGGGATCAAACAACATTTACATATTTTATTTCCTGTCTACTTGTGCAGATTTATGACATAAAATCCCAATTAATTCAATTTCAAAGTCTTATGGGAGAGAAAAAATCTTATGGGAGCCCTATGCAACTGCTTAAAAATCTTATAGCTAGAAACAACCCTATCTAGAACCCAGTAATATTCATTTGTAGGTTTATGTTTAACAAAAAAACAGCTTTGATCAGCAAACCTGAGTTGACACGTTATAGGTCATATATGCGTTCATGCCATCTCCTGCAAGACATTAAACCAGTAAGGAGTGAAACTAGTAAATAACAAAACTCACTGCTGCCAAAAACACATGATACTTAACACTATAAAACCCAGAGCAGTGTCACATACCTATCCTTTCAGGACTGGTGACAGCAATGTTAAGTTCCAACTTATCTGCACTTTCTTCCTCTTCCACCTGCAAATAAACAAATAATTAGCCACTTATGGTTAACATAATATAATTCTGGATTATACAGTCTGTCTAAACTAAGTACCTCCTCCACTGGCTTGTTGTAAGTGTTGGACATATGTGAACTGCTATGGGTATTTATGGTGCTGAAAGGAGGTCCAGCTGAATCGATGATTTCTATCCTTCCTCGGCTGTTTGGCATGGTCAGGGTCAGCTCTACAGTGGCCTCTGGGGTCCAAACAGAGAAACACATGTACTGTTTACTGATTATTATTATATTGTATGTTATCTGAAAGTCACACAGCTCTTCGTGTTATTAAACATATTTTTGAATCCTGCATTCTCCACTTCCCTTATTTGAACAGTCACTGAAGTAGTTTTCTTTGATTTAGAGTAAATCTGAAGGAAAATGTCATTTTATGAGAAATATATTGAGAGAAACAGTGTGTGTGTGTGTGTGTGTGTGTATGTGATGTGTATGCCAGTGTGCTAGCTGATGAAAAGCAGTGTGATTTGGAGAAGCATGTTTTTTGTTTTGTTTTCTAATCCCTGTCACATGATTTTTGGGAAATTGTGTTGAAGTCAAATGATTTAGCTTACAGCATACATTTTACACCAGGTACCTACAGTATTATACCGGTTTACTAAATATTATTTATTTAGTAGTGGTTTACTAAATAATATTATAATAATATTAGAAAATATCTGCAATGACTTTCGGATTATTGATTATCAGGTTATTATAAGTCTGCATTGTCACTGTATATGACCACAAGATGTTTTTAATCTAATAAGACCTTAATTGTTAGTTGCAGTTAGAGCTATCATGAAGTGTGGATTTTAACCAATGTCAGAGTCTGCTGCATAGACAGTGAAATCTAGCATGTCTTTTTTCTATATATAAGTCACAATAATCAAACTTGAGTAACACCAACCATGCCTCATGTAATGTTAACTTTGGATCTTATTTAACAAGCATATTTGATCTGACTAAAAAATTTATTGTCTAATTAATGGTGGGCAGTAATGACATAAATGTAATTGGTTACTGTACTTAAGTAGTGGTGGGCCGTCAGGACCAGCAAGGCCTTCTCTGCTGGCGTAAACAGCAGGGATCTGAATCACTGACTTGCATTTTAAAATATTTAATATATTTTTCCATTAATGTGTATTAAATTATTCCCAATAGTCTATTCTCTACATTTCATAGCTTTTCTCTTGGTTGCGCTGCTTCCAGTAGTGATAAGAATATTTATCCTATCATATTACAGCCAGTGGCTGACATCATGTGTTGCCACGGTGAAATAAATCTGCCTTAAGGCCAGAATCAATAGTGCAGGCGTCTGTAGCTTAAAATAAGTGGCAATGAAATTGTTACCTTAACCAATCAGATTTCGAGTTGGTGTCACTGGGGCCATCTAGCAGGCATACGATTACGTCAGCAATTTCCCATCCTTTGATTGGATAATTGGAGTAGTCAGAGGCAGCGAACTGCACAAACTAAATAAAATATATATATTTTAACTCACAATGGCTGACAGAGGAGAAGAAATCGATTTGGTCGCAGACATCCTTATAAATGCATTTTCAAGGCAGACTTTAATAAAATCAACTATTCCTTGTGAGGTGTGAAATACTGTAGCCTAATATTTTTTTTACTTTGCTATTTAACAGTTGATTAGTATCTATTGCCATGGTGTCATAATGATGGTATAGAGATGGATTAATTCAGGAAGGACACCAGTGAAGGCCTAGGTGTGAAACGCATGGCCCGCCACTGTACTTAAGTATCTTTTTCCAGTATCTGAACTTTAATGAAGAATAAAACATTTTTGAGACTTTTTATTTTCACTCCACTACATTTTGAACTAATATATAGTACTTTCTACTCCACTACATTATCCCACATCTCTCATTACTTGCATTAAAAAAAACAAACAAAAAAAAACAGTTGTCCAAGTACAGCACAACAAACCAAGCTACAGCGTGTGCATTATTTTTGAACCAACTGCAGTGTCACAGCTTGAAATACTGTAGCCTGCGATGGAAGAAAACCCTGACCCGATCCTGCAACCAGCACACCCATGGACCATGACCTTACCTGCAGGATTTAAGTTGAAGAACAGAAGTAAGACTCTTTCATATTCAGATACCTGCTCTGCCTCAGTAACATAAGATTTCTTCTTCCAAGAATTCAACATAATATTTGCGATAACGTTGAGGTGAGCACGTCCTGTGATAATCATAATGGCCATTTTCTTTAATATGAATCTAATGTTAGTTTGTAGCACTGAAGGATTTTATTGTGTATGTGAATAAATCTGTCATTATTGATTATTTTGTGTATGGCTAGATACGCTTTAGTTAGCTAAGTAAGCTAACGTAACCAGTAATTCTTGAGCAGCAGTCTATTTTAACATTACTGATGTTATTACAGCAACACAATAACCCAATAGGTCAACTTTTATTGTTGATATTTGACCAATACTTGCCCATCACACCCAAAGCATTATTTAGTAAATACTGAAATAATGACTGTGCAGAAATCGAACTTTTTTTCCTCTGAATCTGTAGAGCAGCACGATTCTCAGGACACAGGGATGTTCAGCACATATTAGTTATTCTGTATGAGTTAACAAATCAGGCTGTCCCGCTATAGTACTTACTATTTTCTTCGGCAGTGATGTATATATTTTCATTTTTAAGCACGGAAACAATTATGTTGGAAACAATTTACAAGATACAGATCCTGTCTTTATATAAGGGTCACTTTTCTTGTGTAGTGTTCATGCACAAATACCTGTGCCCTGTAAACACTGACACACACACACACACACACACGCACGCACGCACGCACACACAAAAAAGTAAGGGAACACTTAATATACACAAGTCAATTTAACTTCAGGGATATTAGTCTGTCCAGTTAGGAAGCATAAGGGATTGCCCCCAGTTGACCTCCAGCAGGCTACTGGTGTGCATATTTTTGACCAAACTGCCAGAAACACACTCCATAAGGGTGAAATGTGGACCTGAAATTCTCTAGTGGGACCTGTGCTCAAAGCCCAGCACCATACAGTTCAATTGCCATTTCCTAGAGAACACCAGAATTGTCAGGTGTGCCATTGGCACCATTTTTACAAATGAGAGCAGGTTCACACTGAGCAAAGGTGAAAGAGTCTAGAGATGCCATGGAGAATGTTATGCAGCCTGCAACATCATCTAGCATGACCAGTTTGGCGGTGGGTCTGTGATGGTCTGGGGAGGAATTTGCTTGGAGGGTCACACAGACCTCCACATGCTACACTTACTACTACTAGGCATTAGGATAAAATCCTCAGAGCTATTGTCAGATTGGTGCAGTGGGCCCTGGATTCCTCCTGGTGAATGAATGCTACACATGGACATTAAAATTAACCAAGTAGTAAATGAGCTATCTTTATGCTAGCTGCTTTGTGTAAATAATAAAATTAGTCATGTTTGTCAGAATGTGGGCTAACATTTCAATAACCGCTGTGCATAAATTACATTAGCCACATTTGCCAGTAAGCAAGCTAAGCATATGCTAACTGTTGTGTCTGAATAATAAAATTATATTGTTATTTATTATTATTACAATATTAATTAAGATTATTAATATTGTGCCCCGAGGTGTGCACCTAAACTTTATTTACATAGCTGTGGTTGTTACAAAATGCACATGAACTGTGAATGTATAATATAAATAAAAGATTATTCAATGAGACCCAGTATGTGTTTTTTCTGAATTGAACTTTAACCATGAAGTTTTACCACCAACATTTCCCATCAGGCCCATCAGATGACCCTGTCACATACTCTTAATCACCCTTTTCTGTTTGACCCTTAATCAACATTCTAAGCTTGTGTTATATCTAGATTATTGTGAGTTTGATGCCACAGTTCTCTAGCTCGTTTTGTTGTTATATATGATTTGTTCTTACTTTTTTTTGCTCTTTATTTGAATAAATGCCTTCACATGCATCTATCATGTGTCCAGCAACATTGTTTATGCAAAAAAAATATTTGCAGAGTACTCTCATTCATTTTGAAAATGCTTTGATCAAAAATCAAGTGTCTAATATTCAGTGTTTTGCAGAATGATGAAGTGCTGAATGTTGCAATATAATCTCTCTCTCTCCTCTTTCTCTCTCTCCCTCCCTCCGTCCCTCCCCTCTATTGGCAAATCTTTATGTTTTTCTTTATTTGGATTTTATTATGGCACAAAATTCTGAATCACAAAATTCTAAATTTTCATAAAGCAATTACACATATAGCAAAACTAATAACAATAATATTCACAATAATAATAATAATAATAATAATAATAATAATAATAATAATAATAATAATAATAATAATAAAATATAGCAGTTATGCTATTAAATATAGCAGTATACAACTAGCAAAAACATGTTCAATTTATTTATTTTTTTACTTTAGGTCATTTTTCTTTAATTAACTTGACTTGCAAGCACAGTGTAAACCCTGACATAAAAAGAAATGCTCACTGAGATTGTGTTTCTCTGCATGCTTGCTACACTGTCCCATGCCCATAAATACCTTTAATTTGTAAGATTTTATAATTAATGTAATTTATAAGCTTTTTTGATTACATTTGAAAGCTAAAATATACCATGAATTAGGCCATAATTAGCATGTTTGTAATACTTTAAAATCAGAGATATTTTAGTTTAATTTTGTTTAGAATGTTTTTTAATTACTTTATTTTGGAGCACACAGACACAGGTGCACAGGCACACACACACACACCCCCTTCCCTGCTGATGTTAATCATGTGTGTAAAATGTGTTTGTTATTAGAGGTTTTATGAACTGCAGCTGGGTATTTATTTGATCATTCATTTTACATACTGTGTGTGTGACTGTGTGTGTAATTCATCACATCTTATTATCAACTGATACTGGTCTGCATGTTCATGTTGGCCATCCTGTCTAAATACTGTCTGAAATGTCTGAAAGCCTTTATTATTTTTATTTATTACAGGGAATAGTACTTGATTATATGATGTTAATAAATTCAAACATCTTTAGGCAATTCAGATGAAAGATTCAAATAAAATATTCAAAATGTAATCTACCTTACCAATTAATATTACATACTGGTGATAGAAAGAGATAATATTTTGTAAAAAGCACTCTCTCTCTAAAACTAGAAAATCACCCTTGGACACTTCATCAGACTCAATAACTTTTTCTGTGTGTGATCGTGTGGAGATACCTGCAAACAAATCCAGCTCTTCAGAGTGCATTAAGTTGGATTTCAATTGTAAATTGTTAGTCTGTGGTGGAGCCTGACTGATGGAGCTCTGGACTGCACACACTTCCTCACTAAAGATATCTGCACAAGGCTCGGCTTCTGATTCTGGTGGCAGCAATTTTTTCTATTAACAAACAAGCACACAAATAAAAGAATTATTATTATTATTATTACAAATAATAATAATAATATTAATAATACATAGTATAGTATCAATATAAGTAGTAGTACTAGTAATAGTAGATGCATTTCATTTCCATTTCTTAAGCAATCACAGGAAAGCAGAGCAATAACTTTAGGCAAAGGGATTCAAGAGTGATTTAGGTAAGTGTCAAAATAGTCAAACCCAGTGAAGACCGGATGATATTTGGAGGAGTAGCAGCATTATAGGGGGTTAGATCTATTCATTTTTAGCATTTTACTGGAACTTTGACCAGCAGGTCAATGCAGGCAAGAAAGTTGCACAGCCTCTGGCCTGGTCCTGATGATGACATTGCTGAGATACAACCTCACTTCCTCGTTGGCCTGTTTACAGACAAACCATTTAGAGTATTCAAAATTCTTTAAATAACTTATGTCAGGCTTTCTCCATAGATGGTGTGTGTGTGTGATTATTTTTGACTGGAAAACATTTGTTAAAAAAATTGACTTTTTTTTTTTTGACCAAGATGGTGGAAAATCTATTGAGGCAGAAATTGACATCATATGGGGCATTGAACTCATTCTGACGCAGAGAATTCAGGAAGGCCAGGCTTTTAGCCATTTTTAGCCATTTATCTATGAGCATAAACAGACATTTAAATTAGGGCCAGATTTGACCCCATGGTGGCGCTAGAGCCTTGTCAGCACTTTGTCCCTTCCCAATCACTGACCCAAATGTCACAACTTTTAGAGAAACGGTTCTGTGGGCTGTTATAAACACTCAGAAGAAGCCAGAAGTCGAAGATAAACAAAGGGCAGAATAACAATAGGACGTACCTTCGACCCTCTAATAATAACACACACCGTGTTACAGTATTACAATATAGCACATTTATAGTTTACCTGTAAAGGTTAAAAGTATTGTAATTACAGATGTCTAAAGCTGATAGTGAGCTGTTAGCAATATACAAAACTACTATATACTGAACTGAACCCTATCTGACACGCAGCCCACTTGTTATGCAGAAGCCTTTGTGTGTCATGACTGACAGACTTAAGAGTCCGCTCGGGCAGGGGGCGGAACAGGCCTCCACTCCATCCTCTAACCACAGCTCGGTAATGGATATGCATTCTTAGCGAGTTGGCAGAATAACCTGACACCCAATGGTATATATCTTTTTCACTAAGAAGTGGAATTGCTATTTGGCTTTTCTTGTAAGCAGTCACGCTAGAAAAAGAAAAACCCGTTACTTACGCTTGTAAATAGATCATCACAGTCCTCAGTGTTTCTCGTATCCGTTTCCTGATCCGCAATGAACTGATTCTGCACTGAATGAACCGACATTATTTTTTTAACTTTACTGTGCCAAAAGAAAAACCGAATGCGGTCCGGTACTGTGTTTGTTACTGAACGCGAGCATATACAGGATCCTACAAAACAGCTGCCAGTTTGTGTTGTGATAAATTCTGACACTCTGCCAGATTAAGTCTCCTCTTCGCGCGCATGCGTACTGATTTACTTATTTATTTAAATAGATAAATCTGTTGTTCAGATACTTTATGAAATTAAATATAAAGTGATGCTTACCTTTTAGTATTTTTTGTGATTGTGTACTTAACCTTATAATGATTTAAAAAAAATTAGTTATGCATTTGTAAAAAATTAAACATTTTTTAAGGAATGGCCTAAAGCAAAAATAAAATAAAAAATAAAATAAAAATAAAAACAATAAATTACAGTCAATTTAGACACAATTGTAAATATTGTATGATATAAAATATTTCTCCTACATATGTAAATATATGGTATTATGTTTTGTTTTTTATGGAAAGAAAGCTTTGACACAGATGGAATTCAAAAACTTATAGGTGCCACTTATATAGTCCTTTATAGGTCATATTCATATTTTAAGTCAAATAGATAAAAATTGCATGAAGGCATATGGCATTAGTAGCATTTTTACGTTTTCAATTCATAGATTAAGACCGTTATACAGAAACAGATATAAGCAGAAATTCCAAATATAAATAGTATGCCCATCGATATGCACACGTCCACGCGAAGGTGGGACGTGATTTGCCAGGAAGTCAGGATTACACACAACACCCCGCGCTTGAGGTAGCCGCTGTTTTGTTGCCACCTACTGGACTGGTTAATTACTGATAACGTGATAGTAACGCATGTGATATGAATGTAATAGTCACATTATTCATAATTCATAGTAGTCAGTAGAAGTCAAACTCAGAATACACAAAACATCAAGCCTTGAGGTGAAAGTGCTACAACAGTAGAAGATCACATTTGGCTCTACACCTGAAGCAGAGGCTACAGTGGGCACATGGCTCACTGCTGTTGTAGCCCATCCAACTCAAGGTTTGACATTTTGTGCGTTTTGCTTTTCTGCTTATCACAATTCTAAAGAGGCATTTACACTCACACAACTGATATTTTCCCCCTTTATTATTACATGTAAACTCATGAAACTTGTGTGTGAAAATACCAGGGCATCATTAGTTTCTAAAATACGGTCTGGCGTCAACAACACATTGGCTGATTATATGAAGTCCATGAATAATAAATATAATATTCTTAATAATGTGCTAAAGTCATTTAAAGCAAAGGCCCCTGCACTTCCTACTAATTTTTTAAACCCTTAAAATGGCCTCTATGGATCAGACATTTTGTCCAGCACATTCCAGAGATGCTCAGCCAGATTGAGAGCTGAGGAATTTGGAGGTTAAGTCAGTTTTGGCTGCAGTGTGTCAGAGTGTAATATCCTACTTTACACATTAGGGAATACCTTTGCCATGAAGGAATATACTTTGTCTCCTTGGTAGGTGGTATGTGTCAATGTAACATCCACATTTCACAATCCACAATTTTTCCTACAGTACCTCTCTGTGAGATCAGACCAGACTGGCTAGCCTTCACTCCCCATGCGCATCAGTGAGCCTTGGGCAGCCATGACCCTGTTGTTTGTGTCCATCCTTGACCGCTTTTGGTAGTGAAGAATTTCAGAATCAAGGCTATGTGAATCAACTATGCTCAAAAAAATAGGAATTGCGATGCAGAAAAATGAGTCAAAATTTTAAATATTTGGCTGTAGCAGGAGTCAGTTTGTTCGGTGAAGGGCTGAAGATCGGTACAATAATGAATGTCTGCAGGCAAGAGTGAAGCATGGTGGAGGTTCCTTGCAAGTTTGGGGCTGCATTTCTGCAAATGGCTTTGGAGATTTGGTCAGGATTGAAAACCTCTGGAATGTCATCAAGAGGAAGATGGATGGTCACAAACCACCAAGCAGTGGTATAAAGTTACCCAACAGCAATGTGAAAGACTGGTAGAGAGCATGCCAAAATGCATGCAAATCGGGGTTATTCCACCAAATGATTTCTTAATGTTATTTAGCCAAAGCATTAACAATTTGTTAACAAATTATTTGCATTTTGTTTTATTTGAGTTATTAAAGCTCTGCAAATACTGCATGATCTTGGGTTATTTTGATGTGTTGTCATTTCCTTTAAATATACACTTTAAATAACAATAGTTATATTTTGAATTAAGGAGAAATATTGTCAGCAGTTCACAAAAAATGAAACAAAACTGTTTATCTCACCAGTATATGCACCTGTAAGAAAAAAAAACATATTATAGTATATAATTATTATAATATAATTATTATTATATTATTATATAATTATTAAAATTATTATAGTATAATTAAGGGGGCAAAGCTTTTACTATTCTCAGTCACTGTCACCATGGCCAAGAAGAAAGAACTCAGTCATGATCTTCGTACGCGTGTTGTCAGTGCCCATAGTGAAGGCTACAAGGCAATTTCGAAAGAACTGGATGTCCCTGTATCAACCGTATCATCAAGAAGTTCAAGATGTTCAACACTGTCAAAAACCTGGATGGGTGTGGCAGGAGGCGCAAAGTATCCTCTAGAGTCGCTAGAAAGATCTGCCGCGATGCAAACAACAACCCCCATATCACCACCAAAGCTCTTATAGACACCCTCAACCAAGCAGGGGAGACGGTATCAAGATCCACCATTCAGCGAATTCTGCATCGAGGTAGTCTCCATGGATATCGCATCACTCCTTACCCAGAGGTCATTCCAGCTTTCAAGCATGGTGGTGGTCACATCATGCTATGGGGATGCTTCTCTGCCAGTGGTACAGGTAACCTTGTTAAGATAGATGGTATCATGAAAAAAGAGAACTATGTCAAGATTCTTGATGAAAACCTGGTGGCGTCAGCACACCAGCTCAACCTGCCAGAGAATTGGACCAACCAGCAGGATAATGACCCAAAGCATACAGTGCGAGTGGTCAAGAAATGGTTCAGGGACAAGAACATAAATGTCCTGAAGTGGCCAAGTCAGAGCCCTGACCTGAACCCAATTGAGAATTTGTGGAGAGAGTTGAAGATCCGGGTCAGGGCTAGGAAGCCTTCCAATGTCCAACAACTGGAGGCTTTTGCGAAGGAAGAGTGGGGAAACATTCCGCAGCAGACCTGTAGAAATCTTGTGGAGACCTACAAGAAGCGTTTGCAGGCCGTCATTAAGAACAAAGGCTTTTCTATTGATTATTGAAACATATAATATAAAGGGTATGAATAATTCTGAACATGGTGATTTTTGAATATTTGTCAATAAAAACCCCACGAAATGTCATATTTCTTGAAATATCACGTTATTTCTTCACTTGTTTGTCACATATTAAATATATGAAAGTATTATAAAACTCATTCATCACAGAAGACAACCAAAAAACCCAAAAAATAACAAGGGTATACATAATTTTAAGCACAACTTTAGGAAATAACAATTAGAAACATTTTAGGGAAAAAAGTTACAAAATCCTGGTTGCATAAGTGTGCACACCTTTTTATATCTGGGGATATGACTGGTTTCAGAATGAACCAATCAGATTCAGTCATGTTCAAAAGTATCATACATCGTACATCTGTCGATGAAATTGTTCTGATTGACTCCAAATAAAGATCAGCTGTGTCAGTAGGATTTTCTTCACATTTTCTTGTTTTCATATAACTATTTATACCATAGTCTGTAAAGAACTTATAAAGCTTTGTTTCCCACTTGTCACAAAATGGAACACCACAGTGACATCACAAAGACAGGAAATTATTCATCTTATTCCATCCCACCTTCCTTCTTTTAAAAAAAGACAAGATGAAACCTTAACAGGAAGACTGCCAAGAGACGTAAGGCAACATTGAAGGAGCTACAGGAATATCTGCAAAGTATTGATTACTTTCTGTATGTGACAGCAATCTCTCATATTCTTCACAAGGCTGGGCTGTGGCAAAAAATCTCCAAGCTCAACTAAATCACCTGAAACTATATGGTAGATGTGTTATGTTTTAAGGTCTGATGAGACCAGTTTCAAAAGGCATGTTTTCATGCAAAAAAGCACAATACCATAAGAATACAGTCATACAGTGTGGCATGGTGCTGGCAGCTTCATGTTTCAGGGCTGCATTTATTCAGCCAGAACTAGGGCGTTTATCAAGGTAGAGGGAATAATGAATAACTAGGAATCCCAGTTGATCTTAGTGCAAAACATTCAGGTGTCCGCTAGTAAACTTATGAATCAGTTGAATGACTATCAACCAAAGCATACATCCAAATCAATAAAAGAATGGCTTAACCAAAGAAAATCAATGTTTTGAATGACCTAGCTGAAGTACAGACCTTATTCCAACTAAAAATCTGTGAGCTGACCTGAAGTGGGTCATGTGCAGGAGTTTCTCCTACAATCGGATTAGATGTTTTTGTAAGAAAGTTTGGGAGTATTGCCAAGTTAAGTTTTTTTGTTCTACTAAAATAATTGTTTTTCACTTAATACTTATATGTTGTAATTTCAGACTAATTCAGACCACCAGTGATGTGCAGACTTTTTATATCCATTGTATATATACAAACTTCAGTAATGCAGTCCTGGATAAGACAGCTTAACCTTTGTGCAACAGTATTTTCAGGCCATATCAGTATAGGGATCTATTAATGGTGTATGTACATATTTTTGTACCCAAAAATATGTACATGTTTTTGGACCCAAGATTTGTATACAGTTGTTCGTATAAATGCAGTTATTCGGATATTGCTACTAACGAGAATTAATAAATGGCAGTAAACAACAAAAAACAAGTAACTATGGTAATCTAACCCCCACAAGGGTTGTGTTTATTAAAAATCAAGCAATCATCCAGATTCAGCAGTCACATTATTTATGAATAACATGTGATTCTGACATGTTATACTTTTTTTACACTGTTAAAAATTCTGCACTTTCATAACCTTCCTGCATACATGCGGCCAGTGAATGTGCTACGTTTACATGTGGATCTTTCCAAACTCTGTAAGGAGTGCAATAATTAGAAAGGTAGCATAGAAGAGCATAAGGAAGATGCCATAGGCTCGGCTCAGGTGAAAGCACTGCAGAGGAACGAGCACAAATGAGAAGACCAGAGAGAGACCCAGTGCTGCTGCCAGCACCCAACACAGCAAACCCTCTGACTCCAGCTGTGTACAGACAAGAAACATGTGAGTCATACCTGCAGTCATTTAGGGTTTCTATTTTCATTTGGTTTTATTTTAATTAAATTGCTTTTTTTCATATTTAATTTCATAATTAATTAGAAACATGTATTCAGATGAATATTCCCTCTCACTATTGACTCTAGCATATTTTTTCATGACATTATGTGTCCTGTCAACATTTGGATCAAAGATGAAGAAAATTAGCCAAAACATTTATGAGAAATTTGCAAATGGTTTATCAGCTTATCAAACAGAAGATTTCTGAAATGTTAATTTAATATGTATAATTAAACACTGTGGGCAATGTATGTATCTTCAGAATGCCACCTTTCTGTACAGAACCATAGATACAAATGGCTGGGGTTCAGTTTTTATAACAGTAAATCTATCCTGGCCTAGTGTAATCATAACAGATTAAAATTCCAAATAAGTATGATATTTGTCTGCATGAAAATAATTTTATGAGTATGAAAGAAAACATGTGGTCAGTGCGAGGCATATTACATTTAAAGAAGAGCTGAGATGAGATTTAAAAGATTAACAACATTCACATGTCCTCTGTAGACATACAATGGAAACTGGAAAATATGGTGGCTCAGACATACCTTTATGACATCATGAAGGTTGATCATCTGCAACAGACAGCCAAGACCAACTCCAAACAGCATGTCTGAGGTAGACAGATGCTAAGGTCTACTTAAAACAATTATAAATAAACATCTGGGTTCAGTTTGTGTTAGTCCCTAATGGAAAAAATGCTAGTGACTGCTGGAAAAGTACTTCATTAAAAGGATACTGAAAATAATGCCTCCGAAGCAGGCAGAAATGGCCATTCGGGGGTAGCCTTGCCGTGCTATAGTGATGTCAGCAAAGCAATCTGTTTAACGAAACAAGTACAGTATCACCAAAAAAAGGAATTTTAAAGTGTCACTGTTGGCTCTAACTTCCTCATTTAGTATCTAGACTCAGATTTCACTGCTAATTTGTGATATGTATTGTTAAAATAAATTGAACTCAACTGAACAGAAGGGATAAAATACTAGCATATTTTAAAACCTTTTTCTGTCCCAAGGCAAACTGCAGCACAGCTCCATATGGCTGAGGTATTCTTATAGTTCTGTGGTACCAGTGTGTATGTACCTCCAATGCTGTTTCCCCATGCAAGAAGTGTGAGTCCCAGTACAGTATTACTCAAACGAAGGACGATGCCCATCAGGTGCAACACACTCACAACTTCTGACGCCACTGTGTTGATCCACAAAGCACTCACTATAAATCCCAGTAAAGCGAAGAGCTGCACATACACACACCATGACATACTAATGAGAACAGTTTTAACAGTTTTAAGTGGGCTATGCTGCAGTATTCTCCTTTGTACAGATGGATATCACAACTGCTAGTTCACATCAATGCAATTTAAGTCCATCCTAAACCACACTCTCATCAGGTTTGAGCAAAATAGTTTTAGACTGTTAGCCAAATGATAATGATACAAATCCCATAATAAAGATCAGTTATAAAAGTCAAGAAGGATCAATCATCTTTCTTTCACTAGATTTTCACCACATTACAGACAAATAAATAAATAAATTAGATATTCTGCAATAAAAAAAAAACTATCAGTAATAAATCTTTTACCTTCTATTATTCTATAAGACTCTTTCACTACCATTTGTTTATACTCATGCTCTCAAGTTCTTAGGTTTTCACTCGCTCTCTGGTTAACTCCAAGCTATGATTCAGTCAGACTTCTAAAGTCTCTCAATTTGGGGAATGATGATGTTTGACACAGGCAGCAAATTCCCACTAATTCCAAACAAGACTCCTGACAGTAATGACTTGTGAATCACTATGACAGGAGGGGGACTCACTGATGCTCATGAACAACACTCATAAAGCTCATCAAGCAGGTTTGTCGATTTCAATAAATATGTTTTAATCTTTAAGCTAAAATTTGTTTTCTTAGACTCACTAAGCAATATAGTAGTAGGGGTTAAATCTAAGATTATAGAACAATTTAAAACAGTTCAACTGTATTTTCTTTGTATAAAATGGACTGAAGATGACAATTGTGGAATTAATTCTCACAAAGTGGTAAATAGGTCGATGCTCATTAGTGGTAGAACAGTAGACTATGCCTGAGAGAAAGGCTCCAACAAAGGCTGTAAGCATCCACACAGGAAACTCTCCCTCAATGAGGTACAGACCATCTGCAACAAAAAGAATAATTATTTGCCAGTATTCAGAATATTCAAAGACTACTACAATTTACATTCATTTCACTAACAGAGCAGAGAAAGTCTCTTAAAGGGAAATGTTAAGCTTTAATTGGTTTACCTCTCTGTGGCTGAGTGTTAGAGTGTCATACAATGACCAAGAATAAAAAACATGAAACAATGAGGAAAAAAAAAGCTAAATGCATATAGCTATCCCTAATGATTGAATATTGTATAGGCCCAACATGCTTAAAGATGGTAGGTAAAAACACAGAACTAAATGTTACTTGTGTCTGGTCCCATGTTGACACACTTACATTTCCCTGAGTTGTAGGTAAGTACACATACTAGTGGCCCAGTGATAAGGTGAAGGCAGTTAAGAGGTCGTTTCCAGTTACATTCCTTTTTCTCAGTATCCACAACTGGAACTGTCAGCAGCAGCAGCACCTCAAATGGCAGCTAGAGCAATGCAAACAGCATTTAGCACTTTAATCGTCAATTTACAATAGTAGTAACTGGGTATAGAACTCTCCCCTAAAACAAATCTTAAAATATAAACCTTCAAAAAACTGATAGTAGATATTAAAACCGCCATTAAAGCTTTCATAAACACTGGCTGGCCAAAAAACAGCGAAAACCTGGATTTAACTAAGATAATAGGTAAGAACCTTCCATTGGATAATTTCCCTCAGTAAATAATATGTTTCAGCTGATTATTTAAGTAATTATTCAAACCGGACTGATGCAATGGGTAGCTTCTCATTTTTTACACAACCATGTCATGTGGTTGTGGAAAAGGTTGTTACTCTGTTTGAGGAGGGTAGGATTTTTGGCCTGCAAAGAAAACAACTGAGGAGATTGCTGAAATCTAAAATTAGGTTAAGAACTGTTCAATGCATTATTAAAACCTGAAAGCATATTGGTGAACCACCATCTTTATAAAAAGAAATGTGGTCGGAAAAAAGAGAGATAGGTGATGTAGCAGCACTTCTCAGGGAACCAGGTTACATACATAACTTGAGATGTTCATGGCTTGATGCTATGGGAATGTCAATACCAACAGGATACCCCCAGGATCTTATGAATTGGCATTGATGGCTGCGGGTGCTGACGGGAGCAGCTGAGCACCACCGGACCTGAGACTGGTTGAGGCCATGTACAAATCGTGGGAACTGATGCACACCTGTGGAGAGGACCAGTCTGCTGCAGTGCATGCATTATACAGTACACCCACAGAACCATGTGAGATGGAACAGAAGGCTGCTGGGAACATCCGTGCAGTAGAGACTGATGAATACATGCAGACTCTAATGAATGAGGCTAACTCCAGTGGCTCAAAGAGGGCCCCTAATAACCACTCAAAAAAGATCCTAGGAGGGAGCTTGTGGCCTGCAGAAATACCACAGCCATCTTGCACCATGCAAAAACAAGAGATCCATGGATGTATCCCCACAGAGGGAGAATGATGGCTGCATGGCTAGCAGAAATAGCCACCAAATACACCTAAAAGGCAGCAGGAGCTAGTCCTGCTGAGAAGCGCTCCTGGAGGAACTCCAGCACTATACCAGTGTAGTGGGTTCCGATGGTGCTGTTCGCACTGTGATAGGAAGATCCTCCATTTCTGGGTATATGTTTTCCTGGTGTAGGGAGCCCTAGAACTCAGCGTAGTCTCCACAACCTTGGTTGAGAGACTAGATTCTATGAGCTGGTGCCTCTCAGGGGCCAGACCTAAAGGTTTCAGTTTTTTGGTATGGAGTAAATGATGGCCCCCTGTGTCTGAGAGAGAAGAGCCTGCTGGACTGGAACCTCCCAAGGAGTGCCATAAAGGAGGGATATTTGGTCAGAGAACCAAAGTCAGATGGACGAATGCAAAGCCACTAGGAATGGGTGGACAGTACTGGTGTACCCTGGTTAGGACTCCTGGCAGCAGTGCTATCAGGGGAAGGCATATAGATGAAGCCTTAGCCATGACTGCATCCTGGCATCCAGCCTTAGAGGAGCTGGAGATGTGAGGGTGAACCAGAGGGGACAGTGAGTCTGCACCTTGGCAGCAAACAAGACCACTTCTGCTTAGTTGTACCTCGTATGGCCTCCACTAGTTGCAGGGGTTGTTGTAGTTCCCTCAGCTCCTGTCTCAACCGGAAGTCTGATCCCTAACTTGTGTGCCCTGGAATGTAAACTGCCCTCAGTGAGAGCAATTTTGTTTCTGCCCAAAATTTCATAGTGGCAAAGATCGAATCCACACATGCAGGAGAATGCCTGCATTGTGGTTGACACCCCAACTACCCCAGAAAGTGGAGGTGAGTACAGGTACCTCTGAGTCCTCAACAACTCTGTGTGTAGGTCTGGGAAGAACTGGACAACATTCACTTACTCATTGGGCCATTCTTATTTAAGTTTTGCGACTCAGAGCCTGATGCAGACAACATTAGGTCATTGTTTGGCTTGGAAGAAATCATGGCGTGAGCTTCCCAGTCCAAAACGTGGCATTGGGAGTTGGAGCAGGGGGTGACAGAAAAGGGGATCCCCATTCCACGCTCCATTTACACCAACTCCAACCCCGAGCCCCATGATCAAAACCGATGTGCAGCCTTAGCAGATGCGAGGCCCAAGCCATGGGGAGCACCCCACCCCCACCCCGACCCCACTTTTAATTCAAGCCATCACTGGATTTTTCTTTCCTGATGGCACTGGCATATTCCAAACTGAAAATGCCAACTCAAATTGTGAAAAAGTGGTTCAAAGAGCATAAGAAAATTTCCCCTGTTTTAGAAATTTCCCCACTGTGGGACGAATAAAGGTTTATCTTATCTTATTGGCCACCACAGAGTCCAGACCTTAACCCCATTGAGAATCTTTGGGATGTGCTGGAGAAGACTTTACACAGTAGGTCAACTCTCCCATCATCAACACAAGATCTTGGTGTGAAATTAATGCAAATCTGGATGGAAATAAATGTTGTGACATTACATAAGCTTACTGAAATGATGCCACAGCAAAAGGGTGCCATAATCAAAGCAAAGGTGGTCCAACAAAGTATGAGTGGGTGACTTTTTTTTGGCCAGCAGTATATATCTTGTAGAAGATTCTACAATAACTTTAAAAACACTTGAACACCACAGCAACCATCATAAGACATTCCAATAATTCAATCAACAGCTAAACAACTAGGGATGTTTAACCTGAATAATCTTGAGCACTTTCCAGCCCCAGTGTGTCCTCCTCCAGTTTCTTGAATCTATGGGGTTAATAGCTCTCAGGAAGATGCTACTGGTTGACTCAGTGAAGGAGATCAAAGGTTCATACTCCTCCTCTGAAACACCCACACACACATTATAAACAATGAACACATTACAAACAAATTTTGCTAACCTTAAATGTATATAAGCAAACTACATATATACATGTAAATCTTAGAATGATCAAATGCAATTTTTACAAAGATTTTAGAATACTGTTCCTGTAATAAAAAGTAAATATTTCAGGGATTTGCAGGTTTTGCTACACCTGGACAAACCCATATGCTGGCCTTCCTCTGAGTTTGCATTAAAAGTCTCAAACAGAGACATATTCCAGGCTTATTCACTTTGCTTAAGTTTTTTAGCTTTTCAGACAAAACATATTATTTGACAGGCTAAATAAAAACAATCATTTTGTAAATGAATATTTCATTTTTGAAAGAAAAAAAAGTTATCCAACACCAACTAGCCTTGTGTGAAAACGTAACTGCCTCCTTAGCTACTCAATCAACCAGTTATTCAAATTTATGTTCAATTAGACATTATTTTTATTATTACACCCATGCTTGATTACTGTCAGTGCTGCTGAATCTAAACATCATTTTAATAGAACTTTTCCAGCAATGTGATGTAGGCCAAAAAGTTCTCAAAAAGCAGCACATGCCATGATAAAATGAAATTCTATCACAGTGAGAACTATTATCTTCAAATAGAGAATGAATAATATTCATTAATCATTAATAATGGAATTAATCATTGGAATAATCATTAATCTAGCCTGCCTATAAGAGATTTCTTCCAAAAGCAGTAAACTAGGAAGTCAATTATGGAAGTGTGATGGTGTGGTGATGCTTCAGAGCCTGGTGATTTGCCTTAATTAAAAGAATCACAAATTCTGGTCTGTACCAGAGAATCCTGAAGAATAATGTCTAGTGATCAATTTTGGTCTTAAGCTCAAGTGCAATCCCACCTCTGAATGGTGCAAATGGAACTAAATTTAGGTGTTTGGTTTGAGTGGCCTGTTCAAAGCCCTGACTTGAACATTGAGATGCTGTGGCAGGACCTTCAACAGGAAGTTCATAATTTCCTCAACTGGGGGATTTTTTTTCACATGGGATATGTATTTTGCATAATCTTTAAATGATAAGATAATTTTAAACTATTTTGTGTTTCTTCATGTTCTCTTGAACAAAAATAGAGGAGTATCAGAAAGGGCCCAAATACTATTTCACAGCACTGTAGGAATTGATTAAGAAAAGGTTGAGACCCCCACAGAAAAAAAAAAAAAACAGATTTAATAAAAACAGCATGAGATCATCTCATGTTAACCCTAACCCAAGGCTTAAATACTGATAGGACATGGCAACAAAACATTGTTTAAAAATGTTGATGATTAAATATGAAATGATTAAATAATGGTTAATAATCATTAATCAATACAGCTTGCTGTTATAATAACCTCTACTCATTTGGTAAAGCTTCCCACCAATTGTGGAACATGGTTGTGGGGATTTATGCTCACTTGTTATAAAGAGCAGTAGTGAATTAGGGCACCTTTTTCAATTCAGAAGGTCTGGTATGGCGTTACAATTCATCACAAAAGTGTTCAGAGGGATTGAGGTTAGGGCTTCGGCCACTGGAATTCTTTAACAATAACCTTGGCAAAACATGATTTATGGGACCAGCTTGTGCACGGGGCAATGCTCAAATGTTTGGAGCCTTTCACTTTCACTGAGAGGAAATATTAATGCTGTAGTATACACAGACATCCTAGACAACTCTGTGCTTCCAAATTTGTGGCAATGATTTGGGTAAAACCAAAGTGTTATGTCGTATGTCCACATACTTCTGGCCATATAGTGAAAAAAAAATGGTTTATGAAGCAGAAAAAATGCTCTCCTCACCTGAGCTAAACTCTGTAGAGTTCGGTAGCGTTTCATGGACAGATCGTTCCTGGCAGTTATAAATATATGCACTCACCACCACAGTTATAACGTACACCAAGTACAGTCCCAGATATCCTGCAGGATGGAACAGAGATCTTTATCATACCATAGCTACATATGACACAAAATTTGAAATGAGAAGGAATGTTCATAAAAGTAAATATAAATGTCCTCATGAGAAAAGGTGAAAACAGAATCCAGAGAAGCAGACCTAGGGCTTCTGCCAGTGAAATCTCTCCCTTATACAGAATGTTGAAAGTCCAGAAGACAGCAGCCATGTAAAAGATGACATCACGCAAAAAAGGGCGAGAGGCCACGGTGAAAGGCTTCACCAGGGCAACACTTCCAGCAACCACTGTGGTCACAAAGATGCCTGCTCCTAAAAGACAGAAATACACAGTAAATTAAATATGGGCATTACCTAAAGTTTGGAATTATCCTTTTTAATGTGTACCTTTTAAAATAGCAAGCTGAGATCATAACAATAAAACACAATCCAGAAGACTCACCAAACAAAGATCCAATGGCCATGCCAGCAGTCTGTGGCCGCGAAAAAGCAGCCATGGCACTGAACACATCTGGAGCCCCATTACCAAGGGCTAAAAATGTCACTCCCTGCACACCAATGCCATTAGGGAAAAGCACACAGTACCATCTCAATAAAATTAGAGTCACTACCAAACACTGGATCTGTTTTGAATGACTTCATCCCAATAATTATTAATATTAATGCTAATACAAGGGAGAGATATACATGCATTTATGTTTCAGTTAAAGTTAAGTACAAAAGGTGCAAATAAAATATATGCTCTACAGCTAACAACCTTATTAGATAGTAATGGTTTTCACATTCCAAAAAAGTGAACAGAAATTCTGTTTTTGTAAGATTTCTGTAATATTAGGCATGTGTAAAACTAGCTCCTTACATTCCTGAAGAAAATAATCAAATTAAGTTTCTCAGTCATCATACATTGTTTTGATTATTTTATCTGACTTTTGACTAGAAGCTTTATGTAAAAGCAGAGAGAAATTAATAACTCATCTCAAGGATATGATTGAATACCAATATGGTCAAGGATACAGCCACATTATGTGTCAGCCTCAAAGTGAAGGAGATAGCAGAGAGGTTGGGACAAAAACTGCAGAAAAAAGGTAATTAATATTTTTATAATGCATACTCAAACACCCTTTAAAATAACAAATAATAGTATACTCTTGCAGCAATTTACTTTAATACAAATAGGAAACATCTTAATGTGTTTAAGTGTAAATGCATTTTACAGCGTCAGTTTCCCCATCGTCAAAACATGAATGTCTTTATATTCGTTTTTTGTTAGCAAGCCAGCTAACTAAGTGATGTATTTTTACCTCTTCAAAACAACAAACTGTGTAGATTTTGAAAGCAAAAATGTCTGTATGTCAACAAATTAGCAAATGTCAGCAAATATTTTCATATAAAAAAAAACATATTTAAAGGTAAGAAGTGCTACTTAATTTGATGTCACTTAGTAAACCGGGAAGGAACTTGTACTTGATAATTTAATCATAATAGACTAAAAAGTGTCTGGTCTAACTAAAATAATGGCTGTTATTATGCCCGTAATAGAATAAAAGTTGAATATCTTTAAACAGATATGGTGAATTCAGGTAAATTGGGACAGTTTACAGTATTTATTTACTGTCCTTATAAGTGAAAGCAAAAATGCATACAACACCCTATAAAAATGATTCAAAAACTAATTCCTTCTCGTACACACCCAGACTTTTTGCCGTTAAGTGCACATTTACTAAGCAAAAGTGCACAGTTCATCAGAATGCTCCAACCAAAATTTCCCCTTTTTACTTGAGCTATTGGAACACCAAACAGGCCTCTGATCACTACACTTTAGGTGATAAAAGGTTGCCATGGAACTGAGCAGATCCAGCAACATTGAGGCTATGACTGATAAACAATAATCTTTGTTCAAATAAAGCAGATCAGTGGTTATTATAAAAAACCTCAACATAATACAAAACACCACCTCAACTCATATGATGATTTGCTTTGTTAAACGGTGAGAAGTGATCAAACAGCAGCTACAGGGCAAATTAGGTGCTCTTTTCTCAGACATAAGAACCACCTGGGGTCATAGTCCAGCAGATGATAACTGGTCATGGGTTTGATCCCAGCTGTGTGGTAGTTGCCAGACCATTGCAAAACCAACCATAAAGGGAGAGTGGGGCACAGCCTAACACTTTCTCTAGTTAGGGTTCAAAGCATTTTTCTTCTTTCACATTATCTTTACATGTCTCATACAAATAAGTGTCTTGTTTTATATATAAACATATATTTTATCTCATTATTTAAATGGAAAAAAGAGAAGTGAAACGATAGAATGTTGTAACATTTGAGTTGTACATTGTAATATGACCATATGACTGCTTAAAATCCCCACTGTACATGGAAACTACTAAATAATGTCTGTTACAAGATGCCCCATGTTAGGTTGTGTCCCATTCTTCCATATTTTTTTTAAATGAAATGAGGACATTAGGGTGATGTATGAATGGAAATGTCTACTCTCCTTAAGCTACACATATTAATGCACCTTGATCAACACCCTTATTTAAATTAACCAAATACCCCTCAATGAACATCATAACCTTGCTTAAAAGTTGAGAACAAAACTAACAACTCTGATGCAATCAGTCCAAGAATCAGGAAGAAAATCAGCAACAACAGAACCTGAAAAGGGGGAAGCAAACAGAAGAGGAAAACAAATAATTAGTGCACTGTTATATTTAATGAACTCAATTGCTACCTTTTCAGGACAGAATACAGGAATAGTTCGTGTTTATCTGACTCTGAGCTGAATACTGAGCTGTAGTAGTGTACTCAACATTCATGTGCATGCGATGCTTGTTGGTAAATGTCGGGGTACTTACATAGAAAAAAATGGCAAGGGGCAAGAGTTTAGGAGGAAACAAGCAAAAAGTGATATAGGGATAATTAATGAAGCCACCCTCGACATGGCAGTCTGTGGTGTTCAGAACAAACTCGCAGCGCTGGGTGGCAGGCAGTGTCATCACCTTGTCACACTGGTAACAGAAGTAAAACACACATTCAACGCTTGACAACGCATTAATAAACATTAAAAAACTTGTGATCAAACATCAGTCCAAAAATACATAATCCGCGAGTTTATGTAACACTGTAAAACGCAGTGAGGTGGTTCTTTTTAGACACATAAAATCTTTATTTCATTCACGAAGTCAAGCGACAGCACAAAATGTAGTCAGGAAAACACTTTTTATTTTATTTTTTTAAACAATTATTTTATCATGACGTATTTTACCAAACTGCAGTCACATGCCCGACATACCTTGTCCTCATTGCTTTTCAGTGCAGACGAAGTCGCTGTAAACTCACTCACACTCTGACCGCCGGTTTCCAGTGGAGTGCCGTTTAAAGCCACAGTTGTCCATTTCTCAGAGATAACATATTCTGATTTCAGTACAAATGCCAGTGCTACGATTAAACACACTGTTGTCATTCCTAAACCCGGTCTCCACGTACTACTGCAGTTGGGCCAGCATTGCTTTTGGAGTCACTTCCTTAACCGGCGCACTCGGATGTACTGACTACTGACTACATCCGTTTCCAATCTGAACATGTTACTGAACATCTTTTTCATGAGGTTTTCATTAATATGACAGGGGCTTTATGTCAACCACGCGCTACACGTAAGCATGCATTTTGGGACATAGTTAGTAAAAGTTGCGTCTTTGCGCTAGGGATGTGTCGTTCGCAAACTACCCGAGTCTCAGATATGAACCTTTTAAACAACTCTTGCAGCAGGGAAATTAGATATAACCATTTTTTAGCTTGTGAGTTGCTGGGTAGCCGGCTTAGTGAGGATTTTATTTCCATTTTATTTCGCTCTCTAATTCACCTACTTTCAACTCAGGAAACGCTGTTAATCAGCTGATTAGTTGAAGAAGGTATGCCGCGAACTCCAGGTGAGCTGAACCAAATGAACCGACTCACTATAAAGATCCGGAATTCCCACCACTTATGTTGTGTTCGACTTGCCGAAATGGTAAGTTGCAGTTTGAAATGACGTCATTTTTCTCCGCAGCACTTTCGAAGGGGGCAAAAAACACGGACGCATCCATGGAGGTCTTTTGTTAGCAACACGTTAGCCAGCTAACTTTGTTAAGTGATATTTACGCCTCAAACAGCGAAATTCACAGTCATTGTTATAGATTTAATAAGCAAATGCCTGTTGATTGATCTAAAGCAAGGCTTGTATATTTGGCATAACTCATTCAAAGGTAAGAATTGCTACTTAATTGGCTTTACTCGGTAAACTGTGAAGGAATTCCAAGTTGGCGGGTTGGAATTTCAAGTTGAGAGGCGTATACTGTGGCTTTTACGGGTTGGGAGTCGCAAACTACAAGTTGCAACACAGACTAACTCCTTAAGAGACTTTTGTATTGTGTCAAGTTAAGAGTCAGTTTTTTTTTCACCATCGAAATAGACTGCAATAATATATTATGGACAGTTGAACCTACAGCATCTATTTTCTGCTCTGATAAGTGAAAGCCAAAATTTTTACTTGGCCTTGCACTAGACATCTTAGATGAAAAATGGCATGACTGGCGTATACTGTGTCTTCTTTTATGTCATAAGCTTATGTAATGATTAAAAAACCTCTCTCTCTCTCTCTCTCTCTCTCTCTCTCTCTCTCTCTCTCTCTATATATATATATATATATATATATATATATATATATATATATATATATATATATATATATATATATATATATATAATATAATATAATATAATATAATTTTACAATTTATCTATATATACAGAATATAGTAGTATATATTATATTAGCTTCATATTTTTTATTTGTGTTAAAAAAATATATACAAAATGTTTCTTGTTACCTTAGTTTGTATTTAAGTGCTTCTAAAAACTGTAGTGTCTCTTGAAATAATTGCATTGTGCATTATTTGGGGCTGAAGATTTAAAATTGACATAAGGTGATTTACTCTCTCTTTTTCACAGAGAGGAATTTTGATGAATGTTATGCTTCTTCCCATCTCCCACATGTTTGAAGCTAAAGGGGACCAAACTCCTTAGAATCATCAAGAACTTTATTAACAAGTTAAACCCAACCAAAAAAGGAGGTTGGTCTTGAGAGCGAACACAAAAGCCTTAGTTACTTAGCCATGGTACAGTGATGAGAACATGTTAACAACAGTAATTTACATTTATTTGAAAATTACTGTGTGGTTAAACCTCATTAATATGATATAGGAAATACAAGAAAATTAAAGAAACAACTTTAAGATGGTCTACATATTATATTGTTGGTTATCATTAATGTTAACACACCATAGCTTTCTTGTTTTGACTCACATATAAAGAGCAGAAGAGAACAACAGCAAAAGCTTGGGTTTCAGAAGCACAGGCAAAACTCCTGAGCTTCCTGAAGAATATAGATAATGTAAAAGAGAGCTACTGTTGCTTCATTGAGGAAATATTTGTTCATACTGTTTGTACACTGAATCATTTGTTTTGAATTCATGGACATGCACTGATCCGTAGTCCCATTCTGATGCTCACGTGCCCATTGTTGACGCTTTTGGTGGTGCACTGGGGTCAACATGAGCACCCTGACTGGTCTGCGGCTATGCAGCCCTATACACAACAAACTGCAATGCACTGTGTGTTCTGACACCTTTCCATCAGAACCAGCATTCATTTCCTCAGCAATTTGAGCAACAGTAGCTCGTCTATTGGATCGGATCACACAGGCCAGCCTTCACTCCCCACATGCATCAGTAAGCCTTGGCTGCCCATGACCCTGTCACTACTGTTCCTTCCTTGGACCACATTTAATAGACCAAAACAGCAGCTGCAGTTTTGGAGATGCTCTGATCCCGTCATCTAGTCATCATAATTTAGCCCTTGTCAAACTCGCTCATATCCTTATGCTTGCCAATTTTCCTGCTTCTAACAATTTTCTCTTGCTCGCAGCACCTTGAAACTCGCGGAATCGCATTTTCAGTGCCAGAGAAGCACAATGCAGGGCTGTGACAGGAAACAAGCCTGTTTGATTAAAAATGACTTTGTTTAGAATTTCATATATAAACTTCACCTCTTCCATTTCTGTTATGAAATTTTGCATTTTAATGTAAACAGTCATATTTAGTTTCATACTTTACCCCAAATATGTGAAAAGTCATTGAAAACTACTGTGATCAGCTGCACATGTGGTTTGTCTGAAAAACATTGAGGACAATATGTTCACTTGCTGCCTAATATATCCCACCAACTAACAGGTGTCATAATGAGGAGATAATCAGTGTTATTCACTGGTCATAATGTTCTTGCTGATTGGTGTATATACATTAGATGTAAAGTCTTTACACCCCTTTTGAAATTGCACAGCACCTTTTCCTCAAAAAAACTTCTTAAAATTTTTAACTCTATCTGGATATCAGGAAATATTCCATTGGCTTGGCATGAGGCAGAAATAGTTCCTATCCCAAAGCCAGGAAAAGACCATAAAGATCCTTCTAATTATCGCCCTATCGCTTTAACCAGTTGTTTATGCAAAACAATGGAGCGGATGGTTAATGATCGATTATTTATTATTTTTTTTTCATGAAAAAATAATCTAAGACTGATTAAATCAACCATGTAACGAATGGAATAGAATTTTTTGGCATTAATTCTAAAATATATTTTTGGTGCAAGACAGCTTATCACCCAAAGATCCCTATACTCAGGGTGAAGCCTGGTGGTGGCAGCAGCATGCTTTAGCATTTAGTCAAGATAAAGGCAATCAGGATTAGCTCCATCTACTCTATTTTTGTCACAAAATCTTCTCACCTTCAAGCATGATAACTCAGAACACAAACCCATTCAACAAAGGAATGGCTTTAAAAAAAAATCAAGATATTGGCATGGCCCAGGGGATATCCCTCATGATTTTAAAGATAAGTTGGTAGAAGCATACACAGAAAAGACTGCCAAGAAAAGAGTGTGGTGTTTATAAGCAAAGGGTGCTTTAACAGCGTTAGTAAAGCTATGTGCACTTATTATTATTATTATTATTATTATTATTATTATTATTATTATTATTATTATTTTCTTTTCCTTTTTCCCGCCAAAATATTTCTGTTTTTCACTTTAATTGTATTGGTTGCTATATCACATTAACTAAATATTTTGTGTTACAAGGATCTGAGTATAAAATAAATTAAAATGTCCATCCTTAATTTATATAATTGCATATGCCATGCAGTGTCTCTTTGCTTCAGTACAAATTTAATGTTAGTGTTTTTTTGTAGAACTACCAGTCACCCATGATGTGTCAAAGCAACTGCAGCTAAGATACATCTTTGACCCTCTTTCTATGGTCATGCTTCCTTTTCTTGCTCTTGTCCTTCAGTGTGACATTCTTAAATTACCTCAAGGAGATCCAGGCTGAGGCAACAACGTATACATGTACTAAATTTGACTGCTGTTGACAGCTCAAGAAATTCTGACACCCTAATTTTAGAGTATCTTTTCACTCATTTGTTTGTATGCAAGTCAAGTTCTATTTTAAAGTTTCTCAGTAACTATCATCATGACTGGGAGTAAATGTTTATTTTTACTGTTATGAATACTGTTTGCATAAATGCCATTCTCTAGAACTGGTATGCTTATGTTTTTTTTAATTTAGAATGTAGGAAAATGTAGAAAATATTGAATTAAAAATTCATTGTTTATTCCTTGTCTATGTTTCATGAGAAAATTCTGTGATATTTTTTAAATTTTATTTTTCAATATTTTTTATGCAATTTTTGTCACTGGGATATTTGGCGTGCTAACTGGTGGTTACTGAACTGATTCAGTTTGTTAAACTCTGTATTATGAAAAAAGTTTATGAATTAATATTTGGTTACTACATTTTATTGGAAAAGGGAACTTCCACAAAAGAGGCATACCGAATCTGAGAAAGTGAATAAGTGTAAGAATCAGTAGTTGAATTCTGTAAATTTTCTGAAAATTGGAAAGTGACATAATAGCATGTTACATGCTTGTAGACGTGGGATACAAAACATGATAATATATGCAAGATTTTGCAGTGAGACAAAGACTCGGGAAAGTAAATACAGATAAACCTATACACAAAACCCCTGGACAAAATGGATTAACACATAACATACTTAAAAGAAAAATGAACAGTGCTTGCCATTTTGAACATGCTGCAAGCTGAGATGAGGAATTTGTAACAATCAAGAAAATAATAAAGTAAAATCTGGATATTTAATTATAAATGGAAGCAGAAATGAATGTTCTGGATGATCTTTTCCAAAGATGTTTATATGTCCCCTTTAAAAAAAAAAAGAAAAAAAGAAAAAAAAAGAGCATTTTTAGGTTTATTTTAATTTTCAAATGTTTTCTGCCCATGATTCAGTGTGAATACAATATGCCTTTTAGATTATCTAAAAATTTAGAATATTTTTCTCATACATTGGGTAACACAAAGTTAACAGAGGTGTACTTAGGATTGCTGGTTCAACATAACTCGCATTTGTACTACATTTTCATCATGAAATAAAGCAATATATACACACAGAGATCAGCCATAACATTATGACCACTGGCAGGTAAAGTGAATAACAGATTATCATGGCATCTGTTAGTGGGTGGGATATATTAGGCAGCAAGTGAACATTTTGTCCTCAAAGTTGATGTGTTAGAAGCAGGAAAAATGGACAAGCATAAGGATTGAGTGAGTTTGACAAGGGCCAAATTGTGATGGCTAGACGACTGGATCAGAGCATCTCCATAAATACAGATCTTGTGGGGTGTTCCCGGTCTGCAGTGGTCAGTGTCTATCAAAAGTGGTCCAAGAAAGGAACAGTGGTGAACAGGCCACGGGGTCATGAGCAGCCAAGGCTCACTGATACACGTGGGGAGCGAAGGCTGGTTCGTGTGATCCAATTCAACAGATGAGCTACTGTTGTTCAAATTGTTAAAGTTAGTGCTGGTTCTGATAGAAAGGTGTCAGAATTCACAGTGCATTGCAGTTTGTTCTGTATGGGGTGCATAGATGCAGACCAGTCAGGGTGCCCATGCTGACCCCTGTGCACCACCGAAAGTGGCGACAATGCGCACGTGAGCATCAGAACTGGACCACGGAGCAATGGAAGAAGGTGTCCTGGTCTGATGAATCACATTTCCTTTTACATCATGCGGATGGCTGGGTGTGTGTGTGTGTGTGTGTGTGTGTGTGTGTGTGTGTCGCTTACCTGGGGAAAACATGGCACCAGGATGCACTATGGGAAGAAGGCAAGCCAGTTTTAGGCAATGTTCAGCTGGGGAAACTTCGGTTCTGGCATCCATGTGGATGTTACTTACCACCAACCTAAGCATTGTTGCAGACCATGAACACCCTTTTATGGAAACTGTATACCCTGATGGCTGTGGCCTCTTTCAGCAGGAAAATGTGCTGTGCCACACAGCAAAAATAATTCAGTAATGGTTTGATGAGCACAGCAACGAGTTTGTGTTGACTTAACCTTCAAATTCCCCAGATCTCATTTTGATAGAGCATCTGTGAGATGTGCTGGACAAATAAGTCCAATCCATGGAGGCCTTGCAACATACAGGACTTAAAGGATCTACTGCTAACCTCTTAGGGCCAGATATCACAGCACACCTTCAGGGATCTAGGGTCTGTTCTGGCAGCAAAAGGGAAGGGAATAGAATAGAATAGAATAGAATAGAATAGAATAGAATAGAATAGAATAAGGTGGTTGCAGTTTGTCATAATGTTATGCCTGATCTGATTTTTGTCAACAGTCCTCCAACTGGCTAGTGAAGTTTGTGTGATATATATATATATATATATTTTTTGGTAACACCCTGTTAATATGTTAATAGCAATTCATCATCACGTGATTGCCACAGCCTACTTGAGTATTTAAGTGACCATGTATGGACAATGCACCATGTCACAAAACAAAATTTGTCTCAAAGTGGTTTCGTGAACATGATGAGTTCAGTCTTCTTCAGTGGCCATCTCAGTCACTGATTTAAAACCAGTAGAGAGAGATAGGCTATTCAATTCAATTCAATTCAATTCAATTTTATTTGTATAGCACTTTGACAATGGACTTTGTCACAAAGCAGCTTTACAGGAATATTCATATTTATATAAAATAAATTCATATTTATCCCCAGTGAGCAAGACAGAGGCAACAGTGGCAAGGAAAAACTCCCTAAGATGATATGAGGAAGAAACCTTGAGATAAATCAGACTCAAAAGGGCACACCACCTCACCTGGGTGACACTGGAGAGTGTGATTTATAAATAATTTCCTTTCTATATCATGACATAGATAATTGTATAATTAGGAGCTTTTTTTAGCAACTTATGAGAAGTATGAGATTCAGGGTAATTTCTGAATTCATTATACTTTTAACATAATTTTCTTTTTAGTCAAAGCTGTCAAATGTTCAAAAACGGATACCGGAGTGCAGCTGTGGCAACAGCGGTCCAAAGCCACCTCTATGTTCTCCAAGTGCCACTATCCACAGCAATCCCATGTATCTCCAGTCTTTTCACAGGGCACTATCAAGCAATGAGCAGTCTCAAAATGATGAGATCAGAATGGATCAGGCAGGGCTGGAGAGCAGAAGTGGTCAGGAACACTGGTATCTCAGTAGTAGCATGTGTAGCTCAAAAGAGAGACAGACAGACAGAGAGAATATTAGGTATGCTTGTGACCACATATTGGGTAAGGAAAATGTACATTGTGTGCGAAGTGCAAGCAGGGACTCCAGCTGTGACAGGATAAATAAAAGGGAGATCGAGTAGGTAACACAGACATGAGGGCACCCTGGGCCAGCCACTCCACCATTAAAAACATATGCTGTCATATGCTAACCCTTGATGAAATTATTTGCAAACATGGTATTGGCTCCCACTGTTGAAGACACACAGCTATATGTTTCATCTAAGTCAAATAAGAGCCACCAGCTCATCAAGACTGAAGAATGTATAAAGGACATTACACAATGGATGCTTCTTATTGATGCTGCTTATTTCTGACAGGACAGATGTGTTTGTATTAGGACCACATACAGCCAGAAGTTAGCTTTCTGATTTACAGAGTAACTCTGGATGGTCTTTCGGTTGCATCATATTCAGCAGTAAAAGTCCTTGGCTTGATCATTGACTCCAGCCTCTCATTTGAAGCTCATGTAGATAATATCACTAGGGTAGCTTTCTTTCATCTCAGAAATATTGCTAAGATAAGAGTACTAGAGCTAGAGTACTAAGTAGAACCAGAAGATATGAACACATCACTCTTATCCACACTGCTTTAACTCCAAGTTTACAAAATTTTCATTGATTATTAAATACTATTACTGATCTATAAAGCACTAAATGGTTTTGCGCCACAGTACCTGAGTGATCTTATGTTTTTCTTTTATGATCCATGCCTACTTCGATCAATGGACTTTTTTTTAGTTAAGCATTTTATGTATAGTTTTCTTAGGTAAAGGATATGGTGGGTTCATTGGTGTAGACTATTTGGTGAACAGGGCTGTTTAGATGCTGTCGCCTTACCACTCTCGCAATTCACTCAAGTTTGCTGACTGTGGAGTGTTTGGACGCTTTATGAATCCCTTTTAGCTTTGCGGTCTTAGCTAGTCTTGCCCTGTCTGCACTTTGAACATAATGTATGTTGTCTTTAAACTTTTCTGTCAAGCTATACATACCACTCCTGAGCTCCCAGTGTTTTGAGTTCCCAGTGTGACTGTCTTCTTTCCAGACCTGCCTGATCCATTCTGACACCCTACCTCTGGTTGGAGTCTCATTGCTTGGTGGTGCACTCTGCTGGGGATAGAGCTGCATGGACAAGCCATGACCCATGCCACTGCGGTGAATAGAACCACTTAGAGACTATCATGCTGTCTCTGAACTGCCATTGCAGCAGTCAGCTTTGTGCTCAGGTCTTCATCAGTGAACACTTTAAGACTTTGGCAGAAAGGAAGCAGTGTTAAGTCTATAATGAACTCAGAAATTATGCTGACCTGTTAGTTCTTCAGGAGTTTTTGGTTGCACAATTCCACTTGACTATAAACTGTTGTAGAAAGGACATTATTTACATTTACATTTTGTTACTGTGTCACCCAAATGAGGATGGGTTCTCTTCTAAACCTGGTTCCCTCAAGGTTTTTTCCTCACATCATCTCAGGGAGTTTTTCCTTATGTTAGAGATAAATAGTGACTTAATTTTAAACTTTATAATTTGTATTCAATGTTTCTGTACTTCTGTAAAGCTGCTTTGAGACAAAGTCCATTGTTAAAAGCGCTATACAAATAAATTTAATTCAACTGAATTGAAAACAACCTAGTATAGCTAGCTGGACTAACTGGACCAGCAAGGAGACACAACCCTGATTATAGGTCATTTACCACAATAGCTTGCTCTGTCTCTGTGCTATGATGAGGCCTAAATCCTGACAGATACATTTCATTGATGTCATTTCTCTGTTGGTAATGTAGGTTAAGGCATGTAAAGGTCACCAAGGTTTGGTCTGGACACATTGAAAGTGCGATTGATCATCATGTTTCATTCATGTGAAGCTACATTATCTAGAGTGTATCTGAACATAGTCTCTAAGAATTCAGTTGCCTAATCTAGTTCTAGTGGGGTCTGACAGTAAACCAATCATAGGTGATAGTGGAAGGCTGTGGAAATGTAATTATATTTTTTATATTTAATCTGAATGTTAGGATTAGATCAAGTGTGTGACCCCCATTATCAGTGGATACTAGAAATGGCCTAGAAATGGTCTTCCAGTTTATCAAAATGAATATTAAAGTCTCAGACAATTAATGCTTTGTTTAAAGAAACAACTAGCTTTCAGATGGAATCCACAAAATAACAAGTAATATAATACAGTAAATAATAATTAGCAGAATTGAATGGATAGACTTATTTTTGACGACATATTTTAATATAAAGAGCTTCAAACAAGTGAAGTTATTATGTCTAGGTTTTTGTATGGTGCCTAGATTATCATTTAAATAACTGCAAGATGTCCTCCTCTGCCAGTTATAAATAGCTGATGTATATAATTGTGTCCGGAGGACTATCTTAATTTAATGCTACATAATTGAAAATAAATGCTTTAGATTTAAGAGATCTAATGTTTAAGAGTCATCACTTCAGAGTAAAGGTACATTCACTATGACATAATTTTATGTTAATTGGGTACCTAAAGTAAACTTTCTAAATATTTCAACATTTTTATGCTCAATATAGTCAATATATTGTTGAGATAGATAGATACACTATATTGCCAAAAGTATTCGCTCACCTGCCTTGACTCGCATATGAACTTAAGTGACATCCCATTCCCATTCCCATCCCATAGGGTTCAATATGATGTCGGTCCACCCTTTGCAGCTATAACAGCTTCAACTCTTCTGGGAAGGCTGTCCACAAGGTTTAGGAGTGTGTTTATGGGAATTTTTGACCATTCTTCCAGAAGCGCATTTGTGAGGTCACACACTGATGTTGGACGAGAAGGCCTGGCTCTCAGTCTCCGCTCTAATTCATCCCAAAGGTGTTCTATCGGGTTGAGGCCAGGACTCTGTGCAGGCCAGTCAAGTTCATCCACACCAGACTCTGTCATCCATGTCTTTATGGACCTTGCTTTGTGCACTGGTGCACAGTCATGTTGGAAGAGGAAGGGGCCAGCTCCAAACTGTTCCCACAAAGTTGGGAGCATGGAATTGTCCAAAATGTCTTGGTATGCTGAAGCATTCAGAGTTCCTTTCACTGGAACTAAGGGACCAGCTCCTGAAAAACAACCCCACACCATAATCCCCCCTCCACCAAACTTTACACTTGGCACAATGCTGTCAGACAAGTACCGTTCTCCTGGCAACCGCCAAACCCAGACTCATCCATCAGATTGCCAGATGGAGAAGCGCGATTCGTCACTCCAGAGAACGCGTCTCCACTGTTCTAGAGTCCAGTGGCGGCGTGCTTTACACCACTGCATCCGACGCTTTGCATTGCACTTGGTGATGTATGGCTTGGATGCAGCTGCTCGGCCATGGAAACCCATTCCATGAAGCTCTCTGCGCACTGTTCTTGAGCTAATCTGAAGGCCACATGAAGTTTGGAGGTCTGTAGCGATTGACTCTGCAGAAAGTTGGCGACCTCTTCGCACTATGCGCCTCAGCATCCGCTGACCCCGCTCCGTCAGTTTACGTGGCCTACCACTTCGTGGCTGAGTTGCTGTCGTTCCCAAACACTTCCACGTTCTTATAATACAGCTGACAGTTGACTGTGGAATATTTAGGAGCGAGGAAATTTCACGACTGGATTTGTTGCACAGGTGGCATCCTATCACAGTTCCACGCTGGAATTCACTGAGCTCCTGAGAGCGACCCATTCTTTCACAAATGTTTGTAAAAACAGTCTGCATGCCTAGGTGCTTGTTTTTATACACCTGTGGCCATGGAAGTGATTGGAACACCTGATTCTGATTATTTGGATGGGTGAGCGAATACTTTTGGCAATATAGTGTAGATACATACATACATGCATGCATAGATACATACATACATAGGTACATACATACTTGCATACTTTATTCATCCCAAAGGGAAATTTACAACAATCCAGTGCAGCTAACAGATTGTCAGCTATTAAATAGGCTTTTTCTAAGACTATGTGGTATACAGCAAGAAATGAGAGCAATTGAAACATTTGAACCTATGCTTGCCTAAAACCCAATGATTACCTGCTATCTCCAGTGACCTGGCGTCCAGTACAAACTATATTAGTGCTGCTGGGCCATGAAAGGCCTAGTTTAATTTTTTCTCCAAGTTGATGTGTTGGAAGTAGGATAATTGCAAACATAAGGATTGTGTAAGTTTATAAGTAAAAGTGGTCTAAGGAACAACAACTGGTGAAATGGCAACAGGGTCATGGACACCCAGGGCTCACTGATGTGTGAGGGGAGTGAAGGCTAGCCTGTCTGGTCCAATCCCAAAGAAGAGCTACTGTAGCACAAATTGTTGAAAAACTGTTCATGCTGAAAGGGATGACATCACATTTGCTGTGTATGGGGCAGACCAGTCAGAATACCCATTCTGACCCCTGTCCTCCACTGAAAGCATAGGCACATGAGCATCAGTAGGTGGACTGGACTGATGAATCAAATATTCTTACTTGTACAGCGAGTAAGATAACCAATGGAAATGTTAAGAGGCATTGCTTATATAATTCTACTACTATTATAGTAAAATGAAATAAAGCACTGAATGGTCTCATGCCACAGTACCTGAGCGAACTTTTGTTTTACTTTGATCAAAAGGTGCTGGGTGTTTGTTGGTAGTTTAAGTAGTAAAGGCTACAGCAGAGGGCAGAGCTTTTTCTTACAAATCCCAGCAGTTATGGAACACAGACATATCCAGGTTCTCAATGCACTCACTTAGGTTTGTTGACAGTAGATTAGCTGACTGCTTTATGTTCCAGGAAGCCTTCATGTCTGTGTCACCTTTTGGCTCTCCTTTTCAGTTACGTTGTTATTGTTAGTCTTGCTGGAGTCCCTAACTACACTTTGCACACAATGTACATACATGTTCTTAACCATTACATGATCACAAGCATACCTAATATTCTCGTGATGCCCTACTTCTGGTTGGAGTCTCAACACTCGGAGGTGCTCACTGCTCACATTCGACTGCTATGGATAGTACCACTTGGAGACCAGATTTGAACTGCTGCTGTCATGGTTAATTTGTGCTAGGGTCTCAATCATTGAACACCGAACATTCTGAGTTTTTGTATTTTTGTAAAGCTGCTTTTAGACGATATCCACTGTTATTATACAAATACAAAACAATATACAAATATACTATACAAATACAATTGAATTAAAACTGACTCAAAATTGACTAATTTTATATAATAAAATTGTGCAAAATTGCTAATGCATGAGGTACTCATGAGTTATTGACAGAAAAAGAATGATTATTAGAATATTCGCAATGTTTCTTATAGATTTCTTTATATAAATGGGTGAAATTAAAGAGCTATGCCTAACAGTCTGAGCGAAAGTGACTGCATAATCAAGATGAGAGAAGGGGAAAACCTTTCAGATACTATGTATTGAGACATATTCTGTTGGTTTGCTGTAGAGTACCAAAGTCAGACTTTTTCAGTACTGCCCATATCTATGTCCATTGTATTGTGTCAATTGCTTTCATACTGTCTAGACTTTATATAGCACTTGAATCATTCTCAACCATATTGACAAAAATTACACTGACATTGTCCAAAGCTTAGACTGCTCCTAAATGAAGCAGGTCTGATCCTTATGTACCAAAGCTGCAAGATAGGAATCTATCTGGGCCCATAATTGAGATCAGAGCTATCTTATATATTTTGATTTTTGTGAAAGTAACCAACCTAAATTGAATAAAGAAATGAATTTAGTTCTAATTAAGAACTAATTAAGTCCCAAAGTTCTTATATATAGAAACACAATCCCCAAAACATTTGTAAGATGCAGCTGCTTGCAATTCCTCCAAAGATATTGGCTTCAATTGTTCTGTAGAAGAGACCAGTGCATATTGTATTTTTTAAATAGGTCTCCTGTACAATTGTAATATAGGCCCTTTTTCAACACAAGAAATCAAGACATTTTACCTTCTTAAAGGGGTCAGTAAGAAATAAAATAAAATTTACTCACATTGGTGGCCGGTCAATAGGGGGCGCTAGGGCACCGGCCACTTAAAGTCAGCCAGAGAAGAATGCTACTTTAACATGTTAAGAAAAATTAAATATTTTAATAACGAAATAAAATCATTTAGTCGTACTATTCCACTGTTAGTCATATTGTTTATTTAACCAAAAAGATTGTGTGTGTGTGCGCACACGGGGCGCCTGACAAACAAGTGTGTATGTAGGTCTGTAATCTTTTGAAAAGCATGTGACTTTGAGCTCTGATTGGCTTGTTTCAAATTGTCCTTGGGGTGCAGCACACTACCCCGAACCCACCAACTTTTGTTGTTAGCAAATCAATGTTGATTTTATATATTTGGCCACATGTGATTGGACCATTCTCAACGAGTCTCAGCAGATTGTCGGTTAATGGGCAGGTACTGATTAATGTGGAAGCAAGTGAAAATTTGGTTATATCTGTTCAAAAAGAAAAGAATCAAGCAGCTTGGACCAGATCGACCCAATTTGCAATTTCAACAGAAGTCAAGTGATAGCCATTGAACATACACTCAGTGGCCATGCTGCCAATGAAAGAGAGACTGGTGACTGAGATGACTGACTTTAACCAGAAGTTGACTGACTTGACAAAGAGAGAACAGATCAGTTATTCTCTTATCCTGAAATGGTTTAAACAAGTCCGTCTGACCAGTTAAATTCACAACATAATTAATGTATAAAGATAATATATACTGATGTGAGGATACCATATAGCAAGCTTTTTACATTTTTAGTACAACAATTGCCAGAAATATAAGTGTCGACTTGTTCTGTTTATTGGTATTTTTGGAGTTCATAGCATGTGGTGACTTCTATTATGTTTAAAATTTTCAATGTACGTTTTTCATTTTGTCTGAATTTGAGGAATTAACTTATAAATGTAGTTCTATATTGGCTATGGCCTTTATTTCCAGAAGACTTAGAGAGAGTTTTACATGCCCTCAGAGGCATTTTCTGCATGCCTGTCTGATGTGTAAAGGTCCAGTCTTTCTCACACCATCAGCTTGGCCTTATGTTTGCTCTCCTTGTATTATGACAGATATAGCAATGAGACATTTCAGCTGTTCAAATCTGACTCTCCTTCCAACCAGCATATTCTTTTGATATCCTTATTGAGCTTGAGTGTTTGTAGCTCTGTTTTGGGGTGGTTCTGAAGATGCAAATCCGGCCCAACTGCCTGTCTGATCTTCTCAGCCAATACGGGTCCTTAGAAGATTAAATAGCATCTATAAATACATATAATGTATAACACAGGGCCAAATAAGTGAAGACTTGTGCAGAACCTTACAGCCAGGCTCCTGGACACTCTCCTCTTGTTTCTTCACTGAGGTAAGATTCCAAAGATGTTGAGGACATAATTTGAGTTGTTGTCTTAGTAATAATAAATAAGGATTTTATATATATATAATATATATAATATCCTAATATTTATATATAATATATATAATATATTTTATATATATAAATTTTATTTTACATTCTCATCTTAATGATTTTACTGGATTATTTATATAAGAGATTTCTGTGTGTTAAACTATTCAATTCAATTCAATTCAATTCAATTGATTTTGTATAGCGCCTTCTCAAAGCATTATTAAATTAAATTATTAAACTATTTTATTTTATCCCTAATGAGCAAGCCTGTGGTGACTATGGAATTAAGGATCCTTAATATTCTAATCATTAGAACAATCAGCAGACAAAGCAGATGTTAATAAAAACTATTATGAAAGCAACATTTTTATTATGGTGACAGATTTTTTTGTCCCATAAATTAAAAGTCCTTTATGGCCAGTAAGCCATAATAAGAGAATTACTATGGCTTTGCATTCTATTGTATTTGCAGTAGCTTCAATGGTGGCACTGACAGTAGTAAAGGTTATGCTATGATTATTGTAATGTACTATTACCATAATTTTCATAGTTAAATTACTAAATTATTAATTGTCAACGGTATAGTTAGTTCTTTAAATAACATTGGAAGAATTTATAGTAGAAAATATGAATATTAGAAGAATATATAAGAAATTTGGAAAAATCAACACTACAATGATTAGCAAAATGGCTTGAATTGTTTATATATAACTAAGAAAGTCAAGCAAATTTCAGAAGTTCAGTGATATGGCCATTAATATCATCTGTTGTTTTAATTTGCTAAATGTTTGTCGAAAGGCTATGTCCTCATATGTCCACAGAGGGGATCGTGGAAGGGTTGATCCAGGATACATGATCTTCTGATAATCCCCCAAAATTTCAGCAGCTGCTCTAAGGCTCTACATGACAGAACACAACCAAGAAGGGCACTAAAGCTCTCACATGCAAGAATGTTCATCATGATCCCTTGATCTCCGTTAGGGTTGCATTATTAAGAAGTGTAGCCCATAAGAATGACCAGATAATTGCTAATATTGCACTTCCAAAATTGCATAAAGCATTGTGAATGAAAACTGATCATTTGAAAACAAAATCATTCAGTGAGTCAGATATTTTGTCTGAATAAGTTGGTAAGAGTCGCAATTATTATAGTATTAGAACTACTTCTCTCATTGTGACAAGAGCAGGACATTAATCATGAAGTGAAACTTAGTTTATTTTATACTTTTTGAGGAAATACTGTATGTCTCTTGTGTTTCAGATCTAAAGTCTGTGAACACTATGTCTGATACAGAAGATGTGTGAGTATTTTTGCTTTTTGTTTCACAATGTGTCATTCAGTTAAAACATGATGTGTTTTTGATACTCAATGTTTATTTACTTTTTTTTCCAGAGAGGTTGAGGGTGAGTTAAATTTCTTCTTCTTTTGCAACTTACTAGTAGTAGTAGTAGTAGAAAATCAGAAATATTGCATAAAAAGGAATCTGCATTCCAGTCATTTTATACAAGTATTTAATATAAATATTGTGTTGAGATAATGATGTTCACTATTGTTTTTGGAAGCAATATTAATCATGGAAACCTTTTTATCAACATCCATGAAAAACTGAGGTCAACTTTTGGGGCATTGTGTTATTCTGTGCTGTAAAGGTCAAACATTAATGAAGTCCTCTCGGCTGTTATTGACATTTAGTTTATGACTGATTGTCATAAAATAATGAAATAATAAAACAACGAATCAAAGAGGACCTTTGAAATTCTACACTCAGAGCAGACTGCTTAGTAAATGATTGGTATGCATGAATTCTATTATAAAGTAAAATCAATTATAATGCTAACTTTGTGTGTCCATTGCTTTCTTTTCTGGCAAATCAAGAGGTCGAAGAGGAAGGTAAAAGAAAAACTAAAGATGTTATAGATTTTACACAATACAGATTTTTCCACACTCCCATTCTAATATTTGAAAGATGCCTGATCCTAAACCATTCTCCAAACTGCACTATGTTTCTCCTTTGTGTGGTATTCACCTTTTGATTATTAAATAACAAAGGTTAAAGCATTTTTTCTTGAGCAGTGCTTAGATTTATGTATCAAACTAACCTCTTACTGGTTGTGTATGTGTACAAAAGCAAAAACGTACTTTATTACTTTCATCTAGCCTCCCTTTAGAAGTTACCAAATGTAAAACATTTAACTTTCTGTTAGCTAAAACTAAAATTAGTGCATTTAATTTCATTTGCTAACCAAGTTGAATATAATTTTTTGACTACTAAGCACACAAATAATGCTTGTGTCAGACTTAAGGATGTACTTCCACTTATGCTTGTACTTTTTAACCAAATGTGCATGTGAATCAGTATGAAAGAATTAATAAGAATTAATAAGATTTAACAATAAAATTAATTACTTTTTAAAACTGAGCTAAATATAATACAGTGTAATGATAAGACTTATTAGATTTTACTAAAAACTTAGTTACCAAAAGCAAAGATTGATATTTTTGGCAGATAATTTTAATCAAAGCAATTGAAAAGAGATGACAAGTAAAATCTAGCAATAAAGTTGATCTGGGTTGTGTCTCTGTGGCCCCCTTTTTGAACATAAATATTGATCTAGCACTACCCTATTTATGCTAAATTGCATCATTTTATGTTAAGAAATGTTCTTTCTAGCATAGAACATGGCATCTTGTGTACAAAAGGATCTCATGATTGTCAGTTCTCCCACCATCCTTGGCTCAAACTAACTCATCTCGCAATTTCTTCTTCTTTCTCTGACACTGCCTCATCTTGCATAACTAACAGTGCTGTCCCTTTATTTTTTAATCCAATCACTGTCACCACATTCTTTCTCCTGCTTGCTTTACTGCATGTGGCATTAGAAGAGGTATTAGATGTAGAGGTAGCCCCAGAGGCTGAGGCTGAGCCTGAGCCAGAGGCAGAGCCTGAGGAGGAACCTGAGCCAGAACCAGAGGTGCATGAGGAAGGTATGTGGCATGGATATTCATTCATCCTTCCCTACCCATTCTCACCTGAAACCAGAACTACAGTCTGACAGTGCAGGTCAACCTAGTCCCCAGATCAAGTTATTAAAGATTTAGTTTTTGGTCCAAGCCAAATACCGCCTCTTCATAAGTGCTCAATTAAAGTAAAATGGCTTCCTTTTGACAGAGGAGAATGGCTGATGGAGAAGAGTGATTTGCTAAACGTATTAATGTATTTGTGACATATTTATTATAATTAAGATGTTTATTTGATAATTCATGGAAATTGAGAAGAGTAGGTTATGACTGATGCTGCATGTCGCTGAAAGTGATCATCTAATGAATTCTAGGTATAGGACTGCTGTGCACAGGGGGACAGTGGGGTAAATTCATGCCAATTTTGCTAAAGGAGTTGCTGCTACTGACTATCATATGACTATCATATGTGCTTTGCAATATATATTAGTGGACACCAT
Organism: Hemibagrus wyckioides; assembly: GCF_019097595.1. NCBI lineage: Eukaryota > Metazoa > Chordata > Actinopteri > Siluriformes > Bagridae > Hemibagrus > Hemibagrus wyckioides. The sequence continues at coordinate 13,832,035 of NC_080736.1, read as the reverse complement.
ATTAAATAAACAACAACAAATATGGTTTATTAAATATTTTTTGCTTAAAATTTAATTAATAAGTAAGTTATTAGTGTCTTTAGTTCACCAAAACATACATGCATTAGGACAAAAATCCAGCCCACCAGCCATGGGTGTGTGTCTCTCTCTCTCTCTCTCTCTCTCTCTCTCTCTCTCTGGCAATACCAGGCAAACCCTAAGCCACATTTTTTCAAGCAGTGTTTTCAAGCAATTTCCATTACTACTATTACTAATAATTATTTCATTTGCTTGTGCTATTTGGGTTGATCTAATATATATATATAATATAATATGTATGTGAGAGAGAGAGAGAGAGAGAGATCTAAATCAATATATATCTAAATCAACACAGCAGTTTGTATTCAGATATTCACCGCATCTACAAAATCCCATGTCTAGCTAATATTATTTATTCTGCTTTTGCTTTCAATGCTTGCTGCATGCAGAGGCCTATGAAGAGGAAGGTATGTTGGTAATTTTCCTACAGTACTTTTTTCAATTCTGTTTGTTGGTGAGTCCCAGGGGAAAGGTCACCTAAGGTCATAAAGATATGATGACAACATATAGCTACACATCTTTTAAAGTAATCCAACAGTTCTTTGGCACAATACTTTAGCAAATGTTCAGAGAAGGGTGAAGGAATATGCAGCGCTCACATTTACATTAACTGTGCAGCAATCCCATTGCTTGCATCAGCCTCGCTTTCTTTTTGCATGAAATCTGCTACAATATTGGACACCTGTTTATTATCTGCAACATTTTTGTTTTAGGTCTGATGGTTAAGGTTATTTATCAACTCCAAAATTAATCAGTAGCTTCAATATTTTCAACAGTGTGTTCATCCCAGCACGCATTAGGCACAAGGGTTTTAACATTAACACTCACCTCAATAGTGAAAGAGTTTCTAAACACGAGGAAGTAGTGATATTGAAGTTTGTTGTCTCAAAATTACAACTGTTATATATTTAAAAATTTTTTTTTTTTAACTATGTAGTTCTATAATCTCTGTTTAATCTACATCTAAAATCTACATAAAATCTCCATGTATGTTTTTATACTTTTTATTTTTATATAATTATTGTTAAAGTAATAACACCAAAATTTGAATCTTGGGTCTGTTTTGTGTATGACAGTGCTTATTGAAGTGATGTAGTGTTTGGTTGTAAAAATGTCAGCGTGTTACTTCCAGTAGCACAATTAAATTATAAAATTTAAAGCAGAGCCGATGCCTTTTATTTACTCTCTCTCTCTCTCTCTCTCTCTCTCTCTCTCTCTCTCTGAAAGTGTGTTTTTGGTATCTTTAGTATTTAGACATATACCAACAGATTGATATTATGATTATATTGATTTTTTTTATAATTAGCTTTAATATGGTTGTTATTATTTTGTATTGTTACATATCTCTGAGCAGTTGACAAATAGATTTAGTGAAATAATGAACAGTATTGTTACAGCTTATTAGATGATTTAGTAGCAAAATTTCCCTCATAATGTAACTTGACACTCTTCCTATTTCATCTTCTTATATATAGAAGAAAAGCCAAAGTTCAGGTAAATATTTTTGCCATTATATGTCTTCTAAATGTTACAGATTTCTGTGCATTAATTTTATATAGCTCTCTTCTGATAAATTGAATATAAATTTAATATAAATTTAAGATAAAGAAATGTATCAAATTTATTCATGACCTGGTATGCTTGTTTTAAACAAAGTAAAAGCTCTCAAAGCTTCAGGAAAATAGTCTTAACTGTTTTTGTGTGTGTGTGTGCCACTCTATCTCTGTCTGTTCAGACCCAGTGCACCAAAAATCCCAGAAGGAGAGAAAGTAGACTTTGATGTAAGTCAAGCCAATGTCATTGTATTTAAGATTGGCAGATATGTTTCACCGCTTGCTGCTTATCTATGCATTAATTCACGATTTAAGTCCAATTCTTAACTTGTATGTGGGTATGTTTATATGAATGTATGTAACAGGACATCCAGAAAAAGAGACAGAATAAGGATCTCATCGAGCTGCAGGGACTCATTGATGCCCATTTTGAATGCAGGAAGAAGGAGGAGGAGGAACTTATTGCTCTGAAGGAGAGAATTGTGAGTGTCTTTTTTTACATTTGATCTTTAGTAACCATTTTAACTTTGGGCAAGATTAGGTAAATCCTAATGCAGGAACATGTTAAATGGGATGCCAGACCATTGCAGTGCACAATGCACACACATTCACACCAAGGGGCAATTAATCAAACATGAGCAGAACATACAAACTCAGTAACCCAACAATATATATAACAGTCATATAACAGTAACCCAAGCTTACAATTAAACAGAGCACCCTGAACAGGCATGAACAAGCCTTCCTCTCCAGTTACCAGCCACCAAGAAATGTTGCAAATGTTGCAATGTTGCAAAAGCTGTCTAGATAAAGCTAATTTCAGTCATGTATGTAAATTTTAATATTTAATTTGTGTGTGTGTGTAGGAGAAACGTAGGGCTGAGAGAGCAGATCAGCAGAGGATCCGTGCTGAAAAGGACAAAGAGCGTCAGGCAAGGCGTGAGGTGCGTTATACTTGTATTATATGTTATATTTGAACTTGTATTTTCTTACATACTATCGCAAATATGAAAAGTATATCATAATACCTGAAAGATAATGACCCCTAAATAGATACATGCGCAAAATACTGTACTAATAATAAATGGGGGGAAAATAGTTCATTTTTTGGTCACTTATTAATATGTGCTTCTATTATTATTATTATTATTATTATTATTATTATTTTTTTTTTTTTTTTTTACAAATGAACATAATTGCATTTATGTGACAGGAGGAAAGACTGAGGAAAGAGGAGGCAGATGCAAAGAAGAAGGCAGAGGAGGATGCTAAGAAGAAATCTGTTCTGACAAGCATGGGCTCCAACTATAGCAGCTATCTGCAGAAGGTGCTTATTTGATCATAGCTTCTTACCCCTCAGAAATCACATACCTGTTGAGTACCACTAAAAGTGTTATTCCTAAAAGTTTTCCTTAATGAACGTTGCTTGTACATAATTGGGGAACTAATGCAAGGTACATTGTAGGATATGGATTTGGTTAAAGATACCCAGAAAGAAACTATGTCAGTATTTTTTGTAGTTGTGCTCCTGATAAAAAAAAAAGGGAAAAATAAATAAATACATACATAAATAAATACAAGTAAGCGTGACATTTCACTGATTTTAAAGTCCAAAACTTAGTCAGTCATCATTAAAAAAATCACCAATCATTGATTTGCATAAAATACTACTACAAATACTAAACCCACACCTAATCACTAAACTTTGATTCTTTTGTAATCATGTTCTTTACCCTCAGCTCCAACACTTTAATTAATGTGTTATTTCTGATGCAGGCTGACCAAAAGAAGGGAAAGAAACAGACGGAGAGAGAGAAAAAAAGAAAGGTCTTGGCTGACAGACGCAAGGCTTTAAACATTGATCACCTGAATGAAGACAAGCTAAGGTCTGTGCAAATGCTTATGGTCTGGCTAGTAGACTAGTGATATTATCTGATATTATCAAAAACACTAATCATTTTAAATGACAAAAAATAACAATTGTAGGGATAAGGCCAAGGAGCTGTGGGACTGGATGTACAAACTTGAGTCTGAAAAATTTGACCACATTGAGAAGCTAAAAAGGCAGAAGTATGAGGTGAGTATTATGTAATAATGATTTTCATTTGTATCATACTTTCTGTTTAAAATGTACAGGGCAAAATCTAATAAAATTTACGTGACCTATTTAAAATTACTAGAAACTGATTGCAGAACAGAATGCAGAATTTAAACATTGCAGATTGTCCTAAGATTTTATTCCTGCGCATCGCCAAACAAGATTTCAACTGCTATGTATATATACATTTGAGAAAAGAAGTCAAAAATAATGAGCTGCCTACTAACTCTATTGTATCTATTAAGCTAGTGGTTGGCAATTAGCAATTAATTTTGTCAGGTCATAAAGCACATAGTACAGTAATCCCCCTCTATATTGCGGTTCATATATCGTGGTCCTAGTATATCGCTGATTTTTATTTGGAACATAAATAATTTTTTTTGCGGATTTGCCTGGTATATCGCGGTATCCGCAAAATTTTTTTTTTTAATTGTATTTATGTTGAAATAAGGTAAAAAACATATTAAATATCATTTAATATTAAAAAACATATAATTATTAATTACAAAATATAAACATTAATTAAAACTAGATTTTTAAAGTTCGCCATGACAAACTTTGATGTTGGCTTGATGAAGTAAGTAGACATCACGTGACATCACTTGGACACACGTCACGAAGTTCCCCTCATTGTGCTGAACGATACGTCTGTATCGTGCTGTTTTGATACGTCACGTGTATGTTGGGGTAATGTTGAAATTCTATTTATTTTGGGGGCATGGCACGGATGTGACGTCACGTGACGTCACCTGGACACACGTCACGCAGTTCCCCTCATTGTGCTGAACGTTTTGATATATCACGTGTATGTTGGAGTAATTTTGCAATTCCGCTTATTTTGGGGGCATGGTGCACATGTGACATTGCGTGACGTCACCCGACACTCATCACGAAGTTCCCCTCATTGTTCTGAGTGTTTTGATATGTCACATGTGTATGTTGCAGTAGTTTTGTGATTTTGCTAATTTTGGGGCGTGGCTCTACCGGAAAACCGAAATTCCAATCGGTTCCAAAATTTACGGCTTCATCCGGCCCAAGATTCTGAAGGAACTGGCCAAGTTTGGTGTCGATATCTCGAAAGCCTGCCGAGTTATAAACCTCCAAATCTTTGAATGGAATTTTATCTGGAAAAATGCCAATTTGAGCTTCCGTACCTGGAATACCAGAATTCTGATCGCTTAGAAAAGTAATAGCAACAAACTTCAGACCAGGCCCAACAAACATGCCGAGTTTGGTGCATGTCGCTCGAAAGCTCTAGGAGGAGTTACTCTTGATATTTAATTGTCTAAGAAAAATAATCTTAAGAAGAAAAACTAGAATGTTGCATTTCCAGAAGAAAATGCGAGTGTGATTGCGAATATGTTGCTTAAACTATTGCAAGACATGCTCATATAATATTTAAAAGCTAAAGTCACAGTTTAAAAAGTTTAAGGTAGTATGTGGCTGTAGAGTAAGAATTCAAGCTGTAGGAACAGTTTAAAGATGATGCGTCCTTAAAAAAACCTCTTCCCTCACTCTAGCTGATGTCACACACACACACAGAGTAGCAGTCTGAAGTCCTTGAAAAATACATTTAAAAGTCCATATAAAATAAACTATAATACTTATCAGCATGAAAAGTAATAGCACACTTAAGTACAACATGATCAACATTTTAGCGTTGGAACCATATATATATATATATATATATATATATATATATATATATATATATATATATATATATATATATATATATATATATATATATATATATATATATATATATATGAGATATGTTGCTTAAACTATTGCTAACTTTAAACTTTTGAGAACTTCTGAAATAATATATAAACACAACCCCGTTCGGGTCTCCAGCCTGGGAGGCGGACGCTCTACCAAATAAGCTAAACTACAACTGGTAATGTCATTGAGATCAGTGGTACTAATACTTTACATGCACTACCGCTAGCCACCGTCAAATACACAATATACGATATACACGCTAAATATGCTTAAACTATTGCAAGACATTCTCAAATAATATATACAAACTAAAGTCACAGTTAAAATATGAAGTCTAAACAAACTAGTGTGTGCGCTGGGAACAGTTTAAAGACGATGCGTCCAACCTCTTCCCTCACTCTAGCTGACGTCACACACAGACACTAGCGGTCTGAAGTCCATGAAAAATACATTTAAAAATCCATATAAAATAAACTATAATACTTATCAGCATGAAAAGTAATAGCACACCTAAGGGGCATTTTAGCGTTAGAACCATGTTTATAATGTACTAATATTTTACAATATTTTACACGGGTCTCCAGCACGTACATACTTAAACTATTGCAAGAAATCTTCAAATAATAAATACAATCTAACGTCACAGTTAAAATATGAAGTCTAAACGAATTAGCGAGTGCGCTATGCATTTAAGCATAAGCCCGTATGAAACCCAGGAAGTGAAGCATAGCTAAAGTTTAATGTAGTCTGTGTAAGTAGTGTTTACCAGCACCGCTTTGCCTGCACCACTGCTAGCCTCCGTTACATATATAAAAGTTATACAGGCTTAAATGATTGCAAAACATTCTCAAATAATAAACACAAACTAAAGTTACAGTTAAAATATAAAGTCTAAACGAACCAGCGTGCGCGCTATGCTGAAATGTCCGGGAAGCCCAGGGAGTGAAGCATAGCTGAAGTTTAAGGTAGCATGTAGCTGTACAGTTAGAATTCAAGCTGTAGCAACAGTTTAAAGACGATATGACCTTAAAAAAACAAACCTCTTCACTCACTCTAGCTGACGTCAAAGCTAGCCCGTACGGAAATCAGGAAGTAAAGTCCGTGAAAAATACATTTAAAAATCCATATAAAAAACTATAATACTTATCAGCATGAAAAGTAATAGCACACCTAAGCAGCATTTTAGCGTTGTAAGCATGTTTCTAGCTATTATCGTATTATCGGGCACTCTACCAAATAATCTAAGCTGTAGCTTATAACACTACTGAGATCAGTGCAGTACTGTTTTACATGCTTGTTTACGGCATCTACAGATGTATTTTTACGGCACCTACCGAAAACCTCTGAGAAAAACCAAACTGTACCAGAAATCAGGAAGTGAAGTCTGTAAAAATGCATTTACAAATTAATATAAAATAAACTACAATACTTATCAGCATGAAAAGTAATAGCACACTTAAGCACAACATGGGCAACATTTTAGCACTGGAACCATGTTTCTAGCTATTACCGTTTAGGACTAGTAATGTTTTACATGCTTGTTTACGGCATCTTCCGAAAATCTCCGAGAAAAACTGAACTGTGTGCGCTCTCCTTAAATGTCAGTGCGGAAACCAGGAAGTGAAGTCCGTAAAAAATGCATTTAAAATTAATATAAAATAAACTACAATACTTATCAGCATGAAAAGTAATAGCACACATAAGCACAACATGGGCAACATTTTAGCGCTGGAACCATGTTTTTAGTTATTACCATTTAGGACTAGTAGCGAGCCCAGGAACCGGAATAATAATAATAAATAGTGACGATAACAAGAGTGACTAAATATGTTGGCTTTTTCAAGCCAACATAATAATATATAAAATACTGTATAGCGTAGCGTTGTTTAGGAAAGTGCGGTGCGGGGATGCTGAAAATCAAAATACAGCACGGCTGAAGGAACGAGTCTGGCCAATTGGAATGCCCCATTCATTTAATCACGGTTGTGATTGGCTGCTGGCTATGCGTGCAGATGGGGAAAGGGAAGCAGAATTCTCCAGCATCCCAGTTCTTCGCGTGTCACTGTCCCGATTGTTTCATTTTGTTCTGTGTATGCTGTATTTTTACAGTTTTTCTGCAAGCCCTGTTATGTCGCCCAAACACTCTGCACCTTCTAAGGCTTCTGGCAAGAAACATACATACATACATACAGTACTCACTATAAATGTGATATTTCTACGAATTTACCTAAAATTCATCTCGCTATATGCTTGCAAATGGTTTCTGTGTGTGTTTAAAGAGTGTGAAGTTGTCATTGTCAATTACGGCTTAAACAATAAAAAAAAAAGCATTTTGGGGTGGCGTTCGTGTATCACAGATTTCCATTTATCACAGGTGGTTTTGGAACCTAACCCCCGCACTAAACGGGGGATTACTGTATTACAAACATATAGTGTAAGTGTAAAGGCATAGTCAAGGGTAAAGGGAAAGTATCCAAATGTTTTTTATTTTTCAGAGCCTAAAAAACAATATTTTCTAAAAAGAATTATCAATTAATGTCTGGTCCTCATCAATATTCACAACCACCACCAAAAACAAAACATCTGGGTGACAACAAAAAGAACACAATTGATTTCATTATGTGGTCAATTATTCCCAAAATGTAAGCCAACTCATAAATCTGCTATGGTTTATAAGCTCTGAATATTTTGAAGATTACCATTTTACAATGAGAATGACTGGATTTTAAATAGAAATTATATTTAAATAATAAATGAAAATCGACATCTGATTGGCAAAAGAAGAAAAACAAATCAAGATACTAAAGTCAAAACTAATGGTCTTAAACATCAGTGAATGTGGTGTAAAGAACAGCACCTACATAAAACATTTAGTTCAAGTTATTGTGGTTAAAAGTGGTTCTTCATGTTAGTGCTACTGGTGTATTTATTTTCCCCCACCTGTTTTCTGAATGTTGGATTACTTTTTTAAGTCTGTTGAGGTTTTTGTTGTCACCTGAGGTTATTTGTTTTTTTTTTGTAGTAGTTGGTGAGGTGAACACACCTCACCAATTACACCCAATGCAGTGTAAAATGCTGTAAAATTGATAGAATCTTAGTATGCACATATTCTGTAATGTAGATTGAATGTGATGGGTAGCTTTCTTCAAGTGTTAGTGGTATGATTCCGGTAAGGTAAAAACAGTCTAAAATGTGTGCCATAGTAAACATGACTGCACATGGGGTTAGGTAGTATAATGAGTACATCAGTGTAAATGGTAAAAAGTAAAGGTGGCAATGTGATATGGTAGTTGTGTAAAGCATGACAGTGTAACTTGCAGACCCTATTAATGACTTTCATTAAGGTAATGCTAATTAATACTAATTAAAGGCAGAGGTTCTATCAAATCAGGTGTAATTGTGTGTGTGCATGTGTGTGTCTCAGAGTCAATTGTAATATTATTAACACTTGTCTACTTTATATATCCTTATTTGTTGTTTGCAGGTCATCTCACTTCGCAACCGTATTGATGAGCTGCAGAAGCAGTAAGTAGCCCACAATGCAGTGCACAAAATCATGCCCGTACAGTAAATGGCTAAAAAATATGTTCTCTTAGTCTGATCATGGTTTTTGATGTCAGATTGGCTGGTTTAAATATTTTAGCAACTGTTGAGTCTATACAGTTTATACATAATGGGGTTTATATAGAATGGTGGGGATTTTTTTTCCAACAACAACAAAAAACATTGAGTCAAACACATGGCAAATGCAGACGACAATAACTAAACAGGTCGGAGCTGACAGGAAGGCTGTACTAACTTATATAACAACTCTTTAGATCTAATGTCAACAGGAAAGCATTCCAAATTGCAACATGTCAAACTTTAAGCTGATGAGCTTTCCAAAAGCAGCAGACCATATTGGGTTTTTACCCCTTTGTTAGCCAAAAACAGGAATCTACTGTGGAAAAACATCACCTAGTCTTTTTTAATCTTCAACTTTAACTTCTTTCTGTTAAAAGTGAAATTATGCTGTTAGAGTCAATTGGACAAAATTTTTGTCCATTGAGATCATAACCCTTTTCTCTCTGTATTCACTTAACCCTTTTCTCTTATGTATATCACAGCTCCAAGAAGGGTGCTGCTGCTCGTCGCAGAAAGTAAACTGTTGATGGAGAACATTGTCCCATTTGAAGCAATGGCCTGAATACTCAGCTTCCTCTAACTGTTTTTGTTGTCTTAAGACAGTTACATTTTGATAGCTCCTCAAATATGAAACACCATGAGATTTTATTCTAGCTCCTTTGGTCTATAGCCACTGTAAGGTTTTTGTTCTGTGGGTGTACAAATAAAATTTTAGATCTCTCAATTTTCTATATTTTGTGACATGGCCTCATTTTTTAATAAATCACATTGTTGCACTGTTCTTAAAGGATGAAGCTGAGGAATTATCTTCTAATTTCACTGTTCACTGTAGATTAACACTGTTGTAAGCTGTTTTATTGGAAGGCCTGTCTTCTAATTTATCATACATCAGGTAAAGAATGGCAATATACACTATATTGCCAAAAGTATTCTCTCACCCATCCAAATAATCAGAATCAGGTGTTCCAATCACTTCCATGGCCACAGGTGTATAAAATCAAGCACCTAAGCATGCAGACTGTTTTTACAAACATTTGTGAAAGAATGGGTCGCTCTCAGGAGCTCAGTGAATTCCAGCGTGGAACTGTGATAGGATGCCACCTGTGCAACAAATCCAGTCGTGAAATTTCCTCGCTCCTAAATATTCCACAGTCAACTGTCAGCTGTATTATAAGAACGTGGAAGTGTTTGGGAACGACAGCAACTCAGCCACGAAGTGGTAGGCCACGTAAACTGACGGAGCGGGGTCAGTGGATGCTGAGGCGCATAGTGCGAAGAGGTCGCCAACTTTCTGCAGAGTCAATCGCTACAGACCTCCAAACTTCATGTGGCCTTCAGATTAGCTCAAGAACAGTGTGCAGAGAGCTTCATGGAATGGGTTTCCACGGCCGAGCTGCTGCATCCAAGCCATACATCACCAAGTGCAATGCAAAGCGTCGGATGCAGTGGTGTAAAGCACGCCGCCACTGGACTCTAGAGCAGTGGAGACGCGTTCTCTGGAGTGACGAATCGCGCTTCTCCATCTGGCAATCTGATGGACGAGTCTGGGTTTGGCGGTTGCCAGGAGAACGGTACTTGTCTGATTGCATTGTGCCAAGTGTAAAGTTTGGTGGAGGGGGGATTATGGTGTGGGGTTGTTTTTCAGGAGCTGGGCTTGGCCAATTAGTTCCAGTGAAAGGAACTCTGAATGCTTCAGCATACCAAGACATTTTGGACAATTCCATGCTCCCAACTTTGTGGGAACAGTTTGGAGCTGGCCCCTTCCTCTTCCAACATGACTGTGCACCAGTGCACAAAGCAAGGTCCATAAAGACATGGATGACGGAGTCTGGTGTGGATGAACTTGACTGGCCTGCATAGAGTCCTGACCTCAACCCGACAGAACACCTTTGGGATGAATTAGAGCGGAGACTGAGAGCCAGGCCTTCTCGTCCAACATCAGTGTGTGACCTCACAAATGCGCTATTGGAAGAATGGTCAAACACACTCCTAAACCTTGTGGACAGCCTTCCCAGAAGAGTTGAAGCTGTTAGAGCTGCAAAGGGTGGACCGACGTCATATTGAACCCTATGGATTAGGAATGGGATGTCACTTAAGTTCATATGCGAGTCAAGGCAGGTGAGCGAATACTTTTGGCAATATAGTGTATACCTGTGTGTATATATATATATATATATATACACAGGGTGCGGCAAAATGATCTGACACATTTGTAGGTTTAATAAAAGCGAAATAGAGTAAAGAATGAAAAATGTGTTTTTATTTTCCAAATATACATATAATGCCATTTTTGTTTCATTTCTTTTAAAAAATTACATCAGTCAAATGGGTGCTGTTATTGTCCACACACTGTCGAAGGCATTCACGAAAGTTGTCCATAACTCGACAGGTCATTTCATGTGGAATGGCAGCAATGTCTTGACGAATGGCATCTTTTAATTGTTCAATAGATTTTCAGTGGATTTTGAGGGAGATGTTCCCCGGTCATTTGATCTCATTGCGCGGTGATATTGGTTGGCCCACCCGATCACCTGATTTGAACCTGTGCGATTTTTTTCTGTGGGGATATTTGAAATCAAAAGTATACACTCATCCCCCTCGATCTATTGAACACTTAAAAGATGCCATTCGTCAAGAAATTCTGTTTCTTTGCTGAACTCTGCCTCCACCAGTCACACACATTGACTGAGCACATTATTGTCAGTGCATATAACCTTTTTCTGTATATAACCCTTTCTGTGTACAGTTTACATATGCATACAGTTTACATATACAAATTATTTATCATAGTATACAATATCTTCCTCATTGCACACATCTAAATCATTGCACTCATTGTACATAACACCTGTATACTGTTTACATATTTAATTATCATGGTATACAATACCTTCTTTATTGCACCACTACAATCATTTGCTCATTTGCACTCATTGCATTTACTATAATCATTGCTCATTTGCACTCATTGCATTTACTATAATCATTGCTCATTTGCACTCATTGCATTTACTATAATCATTGCTCATTTGCACTCATTGCATTTACTATAATCATTGCTCATTTGCACTCATTGCATTTACTATAATCATTGCTCATTTGCACTCATTGCACTCACTGTAAGTATTCACAGCCATGACTTTCAATATTGAGCTCAGGTGCATCTTGTTTCTACTGATCATCCTTGAGATGTTTCTACAACTTGATTGGAGTCCACCTGTAATAAATTCAGCTGATTGGACATGATTTGGAAAGGCACACACATGTCTATATAAGGTCCCACAGTAAACAGTGCATGTCAGAGCACAAACTGTGTGTAGGTTTCCAAGACAGTATTGTATCGAGGCACAGATCTGGGGAAGTGCACAGAAATATTTCTGCAGTATTGAAGGTAACAATGAGCACAGTGGCCTCCATAATCCATAAATGGAAGAAGTCTGGAACCACCAAGACACTTCCTAGAGTGGGCCGCCTGGCCAAACTGACAAATCAGTGGAAAAGGGCCTTAGTCAGGGAGGTGACCAAAAGCCTGATGGTGACTCTGAAAGAGCTTCAGCGTTTCTCTGTGGAGAGCGGAGAACCTTCCAGAAGAACAACTGTCTCTGCAGCACTCCACCAATCAGGCCTGTATGGTAGAGTGGCCAGAAGGAAGCCACTCCTCAGTAAAAGGCACATGACAGCCTGTCTGGAGTTTGCCAAAAGGCACCTGAAGGTCTGAAGGCCTGAATGGCAAGCTTCATGTCTGGAGGAAACCAGGTACCACTCATCACCTGGCCAATACTACTGTATCCCTACAGTGAGGCACGGTGGTGGCAGCATCATGCTGTGGGGATGTTTTTCAGTGGCAGGAACTGGGAGACTCTACAGGATCGAGGGAAAGGTAAATGCAGCAATGTACAGAGACATCTTTGACAAAAACCTGCTCCAGAGTGATCTGAACCTCAGACTGGGTCAACAGGACAACAACCCTAAGAACGCAGCCAAGGAGTGGCTACGGGAGAGACCTGAAAATAGCTGTGCACCGACACTCCCCATCCAACCTGATGGGGCTTGAGAGGTCGTGCAAAGAAGAATGGGACAAACTGCCCAAAAATAGGTGTGCCAAACTTGTAGCATCATATTTAAAAAAGACTTGAGGCTGTAATTGGTTCCAAAGGTGCTTCAACAAAGTATTGAGCAAAAGCTGTGAATATGTATGTACATGTGATTTTTTTTAGTTTTTTATTTTTAATAAATTTGCAAAGATTTCAAACAAACTTCTTTCAAGTTGTCATTATGGGGTATTGTTTGTAGAATTTTAAGGAAAATAATAAATTTAATCCATTTTGGAATAAGGCAGTAACATAACAAAATGTGGAAAAAGTGAAGCGCTGTGAATACTTTCCGGATGCACTGTACATCTTTACACTTTACAATACACTGTATTTTTTTGCACATTACATTTAACACTGTTTTAATGCTGATACCAACTACTGCTATCATATATGTACATATATGAACAAACAGTCATCCTTTTTTCGTCCACACAGGATGTATACTGGCTGGGACTATTTTACATAGCTGTCCTGTAGTGTACTCTATTGTCTCTTTTTTTGCACTGTCACTTGGGGTGTGCAGTGGCTTAGTGGTTAGTGTGTTTGCCTCATACCTCCAGAGTTGGGGGGGTCGATTCCTACCTTTGCTTTGTGTTCACCATGTGCCTCCTGGTACTCATAGCTGGGATATGTGGAAAAAAGTATTCCACTGTGCTGTTATGTGTGGTGATAATAAAGGCTTCATTCCCTCAGTTCTTGTCCTGCATGTTTGCACTTTATGTGGCTAGGTTACTTTACTTTTTAGACCTAAGCTCTGTGTTGTTTTATGTAGCTCTGTGTTTTTTTTGTGTAGGTGGAGTAACATTATTTTATTTCACTGTGTACTGCATCAGTTATATATGGTAGAAATGACCACAAATAAAAATATTCTTGACTTGACTATTGACTTGATAGGTGTACTTGGTACAGAATACCTTATTTCAATTATCTTTTTTGTATTTGTTACATCTGACCTGATGCCTTATGTTCTGGACACTTAGTGAAAAGAGGAGCAGAGCGGAGTTGGATCTGATGTGGTTGAGATGTCTTGGTTGCATTGCCTCAGGGATAGTATCTCTGGATTGTCAAATTGGGGTGTTGATTTCCATTTTTAAAAAGGGGGACCTGAGGGTGTATGCCAATGGGGACATCACAATTCTCAGCCTCCCTGGGAAGGGCTATGCTGGGGTACTGGAAAGAAGGTTAAGGCTAATCTTTAAGCCACAGATTTATGAGGAGCAATGTGGGTTCCATCCAGGCTGTAGCAGGAGAAAGTTGCCAGAGATTGTTGATGTTGCCAGAGAGTTGTCTGGATGTCTCTGTTTAATGTACATTAAACAGCAAAGAAAGACAGCAAAAATTTGCTTCTTTAGTCAGCATTTTCTATCCCTGATTTAATATTAGGTTATGTAAATTATAAGAAAATACTGGTTAAAATTTTAGACTTAAGTCACCTAAACTGAATATGCCCCATATTGAACGTTCACACTAGCTCTCTTGAAATAATATGCAATAATCAAGCCAGAAAACTTGAGCACAGCTAAGAAATGTTTTCATTTTATTTGTATTTTTGCATTTTTTACTTTCCTGATGCTTAGTGAATGTAACACCTTTTGTTTATGTTCATTGGAGTAAATCAAATCATTTTTAAAAAATAATTGTTTTATTGAAAATGAAAATACACTGCACATATAATGTACTATGATACACAGTATATTCAGAAAATAAATTGCTTAGGTAGGAAGATTCATAAAGTATTTAAAATTAGTCTTAAACACTCATTATCAATTATAATACTACAATTATCAGTTTGACCAAATATCATTTTTTTTCTTCAGTGTGTTCTAGTTCTCATGGACTTTGAAGTTGTACTCATAATATTATAAATAGTTAATGTTTACAAAACACAGCACAATTTTAGTTATTAAAAGGCAACAGATTAATATATTCAGTAATCAATCACTTAAGAAGTACATTAAGAAGTAACGTTTTCTATAAATGCATCTAATATGTTTACCAAGTTTATTGAATTTTTCTGGTTTGCTCCTTTTTTCCCCCTCACATCAAATTCCAAAAGGAGAACTGTACAAGCCATGAGCAAAAGCATATTCAGCTAGGTAAATATTTCTGAATGTTTGCCAGTGTAACTCTGTATAAAATATATTCAAGTTCAGAAATACATGTTCAAGTTACAACAGTATAAATTTTTATCCAGTTTTAGAATGCCCTTTGTTATTCTAGAGAATATGAATATACAGAGTTGTGAAGCTGACATTTTCATTTGAGGCATGTGTGTATGTGTGTTTTATGACCACTGGCAAGAGCAGTCTGTAGGTTCTTGGATTGAGTAGTTTACCCATGTGGAGTTGCCGCTGCAGTACAGCTGGACAGAGCGCCGCTGAAGACCCATCTCCCTACAGCATTTACAAAACCGTGCATAAGTGTTGATATTGTAGTTGTAAATACTAGCTGAAGGGCACTTGCCATCACAGGACACTATGTTCACCTGTAAATAAGTTTGAAAACAATACATACTGTTAGGTTTTATGCAAGTTATAAATGCAGAAACGTGTCTGGAAAGTCATAGCAAGAGACAGACAGACAGGGGTAACAATCTCTGTGGTGAACTCACTGGTCTATTGCTCCGGCAATCATTTTTCCTTATTGTCATCCGCACAGTGACTTTCTGACATGATTTTCCATCCTCTTTGCCTAGAATGTATGAAAGCAGGTAGAATTTGTAGAATTTTCCAAACAGCAGATTTAATGTATCATTAGGACCTCACTGAGGGATAGCAACTGATATAGTATATGATAAAAATGTCTAAAGAGTGGTGGTACATGGCTACATACATTTGCTGACAATATTGCCAGAGCCCCTTGAATCTAATATCTTGCCAGAAAATGGCTGTTTGAATTATACCAATTTGTCCCTTATTTTTGGGTTGTTCAGAGTCCCTGGAACATTTCAGTAACTTATCACCAACAGATCTGGTTTCAGTGTTCAGAGCCATGCCAATAGGCTTTTATTTAAGTAAAAGCTGTACTCTGTGGTGGACCACTCATATTCTCCTAATTTTGTTTTGCAGACTGACACATTAGGCAAAGGCCTGGTATCTATGTTGTCTCAGGTGGAGGATGGTGAGGAGCATCTCATGCTGTACATTAGCTGCACCCTCTCAGTGCAAGAGCGTACATTCAGCAAAATAGAGAAGGACTGCCCAGCTAAGTGGACTGTCATCACCCTCCAATGGAGGGACAGGCCTTCACCCTCTGTCCTTACCATGCCCCATATCCGGCACTTTAGCTGTTCAAGTTCAAGGTGGTACTTGAGTGCTGGTTTGTGAATCTAGGGAGGAGCCAGCCAGGAAAAGTGAATGATAAGGATCTATACCAGTTTGGGATTGCTGGAATGTCTGTTTTGTGTTGCACTGAGCTGAGTTAGACTGGACCTGCCTGATCCATGCTAATACTCTATTTCTATTTGGAGTTCTCTTTATTATATTATTATTATATTTCTCTTATTCTTTTTCTTCTTCTCGTATTTTGTTTTTATATTACTTTGTTTTTCTAAAACTTTTATATTACTGTAAAGCTGCTTTGAGACAAGATTAAATTGAACTGAACTGGAATCGTTTTTTAAAAAATCTTAGATCTTTACCTGAGATAACTTAAATGTTTGGTGAAATCAAATCATAGAAAACAACATGTTTAATAGTGAAACAATGTGAAGATAACTTAAGGAATTGGAACTAAACAGCTGTGTGGTCTTAAGTAACCACTTATCAGTGAAAAAAAACACTTTCTAAAAAAAAGCAATCTGCAAAAAAGGCTTAAATTTGCTAGGAAGCATAAATATTGGACTCTGGAGCAATGTAAAAAGGTCATGTGGTCTGATGAGTCCAGATTTACCCTGTTCAAGAATGATTGAGAAGAAGAGAGGTGGACGAAATGCCTACTATACAAGCCTGTAGGGGTAGTGGTAGGTTTGATTTAAGTCTTTTCTTATTTCAGCAATGTCATGTGCCCCAAAAATGATCAGCTGACTACCAGAATATACTGAATGAACATCAATGATTTTTTCTTCCCTAATGGCACAGGCATATTCCAAGATAAAATATACCAGGATTTATTGGGCTCAAATTGTGAAAGAGTGGTATAACACATCGTTTTCACACATGGATTCGCCACCACAGAGTCCAGATCTTAACCCACTGGGAATCTTTGGGATGTGCTGGAGAAGACTTTATGAAGCGGTCAGTCTCTCCCATCATCAATACAAGATTATAAACATTATTCTTTCCCCACTTGGCTGCACAATATCTAACACTCTAACACTAAACTATTTTCATGAAAATGCTATGATATTGTACCTACAATATAATATAAAACAGAAAACTAATATCCCACCACCCCAAAAACACAAAAAAATAAAACAATGAAAACTAGAGGTAGAACAAGAACTACATTCTAGAGTGCGATAGTGCTGTAATGGTTTGGGTAATGTGGCAGAATTTGCAGAAATGCTGCAGATTAAACTTTTTTTGGATTTTTTTTTAAATCATGGAACAGAGAAAATGTACTTATGCAAACATACTATTATGGGTTAAAATGCTTTAGACTCATCTCTGCCATATCACCAAAAATATTACTACACTTTAAAAACACAGGCTAAACAAATATAAACAAAACACAATTTGCTCAGCCTTTAGAAATCATGCAAATAATTAGACAAACTTTATCAACTGGCCACTACCAACAGTACATTGTTGGCAATCAACAATGCACTGCCCGACAGAGCAAAATGGGGAAAGATTATTATCAAGAAGGTAATATGTTTAGGCTAATTCCAGAATGGGATGTCCTTGATTTCAGTAATTGGCTCTTTTTAAGACATGGTTAGCTTCCTGTAGGTTAATGGGGAAGTACATTGTTGGAAATCAACAATGGTGATGGTGAGCCTTAATAACTGATACACATTTTGGGTACCTCGGTCACAGTTAGTACTAGTGGTGGGTTTCAGTGTGTTAACAAGGAAGGGGAAGATTGACTGTCCAGTGCCTGAAGAGATTGGTACAATCTGTTATAGTCATATTACACAGGAATTATCCATTTTAACAGTTATATATAAAACTGGCATGCATAATAGTATGCTTAACAGTATTAAACATAATGGGCTCTATTTTCATGACCATATAATCTGCACAAAAACAGGGAACAGTAGCAGTGCAATGGTTTTATAGTAGTAATAATAATAGTTTAGCAAATAAAAAATTAGCAAATTGTTTGTTGCAAATAGAGTTATGTATGTGACTTTTCCAGTAAAATATCTTTCAATCCTGGAGAATTGGATTTATCCTTTGAACTAATTTGAAATTGATGCCATAACATAATGATAGAACTCACATGTTTTGCAGCATCCATCCATGTATGTCATTACTGTGCCTCCAATCTAGGACAAGGAAATTACTTCAGAACATGAAAATTTGTACATATATGGCTGGGCACTATAACTAAAGATTTCTATTACAATATGTGTTTCAAAATTTCATTTGTATAACACAGGATCAAGCACATTTTAATTAAACAATTAAACATAAGCTGTTTGTCCCACCATAAAAGAAACATAAAAGAATACAAACTAATTAATAGAATGTCCTTTCAGCAAAAGGTATATGAGTATTTACCTTCATGCACTCTGTTTCATTAAAGGGGGGGCAGCTATAAGAGTAAGACACCAGTACTGGTCCAGACTGTGTGTCTGCACATTCATAGCGCATGCAGTCAGACACCCAGCTCTTCCCAGGCTGGAACAGCAATATATATATTATATGAGAACCTTTTACAGTATACCACATATAATGCTCTCATAGTATGTAAAGTACTTTTAGTCTTTAGCTTCTTTTTACTCTCAATTTTTCATGCTGGTAACTTCATGAAATATTCAGTACAATGACTTACTAAACAATGTACTGTTATTTAGTACATTGTTATTATAAAATCATTGTCTCACCTTGTACAAAACTAGTGATCCACTGTCATTGTGGTACATACAGGATACATTCTTACACACTCCACAACATGCACTCTGGTCTTTAGGGGGTAGATAAACCTGGTTCTGAGATACAAAGCACATGATATTTATAAATATGCACATTTTAACTGGTGGGTTTATTTGGGAAAAAAAGACTAGAACAGAGATAGCACTGGTGTCTCTGAATTAGAAACCTACTAGATATCAATCAGATTTAAATACATTTGAATATAATTTCTGGCCCTCTGTAACATGTGTGTATATGTATTATTGTTTTCTATGCTTTTTGTTTTGCTTATGTGCCTGAATGTGCATATCTGTATGAGTACTCACTGGCAGACACTGTGCAGTGCAGTTAATACTGGTTGCTTTTATGAGGTAGAACCCAGTAGCAGAGTCAAATGAGTGCGTGCATCTGGTGGTATAACAGACTCCCAAAGCACTGTGCTCCATCAAAGTTTGTCCTGGTCTCATTATTCCCCTATATCCATCCACACACACTGCACTTCTCACTGTAAGCACACACACACACACACACACACACACTGTAGATACTGCAGGTATAACACATACAAATATATATGAAGGGATAATTATTTTAATTAATGAGAATGACAGGTAGTAGCTTTAGATATTTGTTCTCACCACAGTGAAAATGTTTGCATCCGCAGGGATTCTCAGAGTCTGCTATAAATGCTCTGTTTAATTGCAAATTCTCACCCTGTAAAACACAGGGAAAAATGACTCAGATGACTTGCACGTGATCAGGCAAATGTCATTGTGTCAGTTAACTCTCTTTAACTCAATAGACATCACCTACAAAAAACTTTGACTTTGATTTCTGTTAGATTTGGACGTAATATTTAGAATATTTAATGTGGATTTTTCTATAAATCAAGGAATGAAAATTTGTATGTAGAACTAGACCAAATTTGACACAGTATTATCCAGGGAGTTGTTTATACTAATATCATTATTGTATACACTATATACAAAAACAACAAATGCTAATAATGGACAAAACTCACTGAAAAGCAACTCAGAAATAATTGTAAGGCTTTTATCATAAAAATCTTACACATTCAATGAGTCTGTTCTGCAAGTGGAAATACTCTGCTGAAGGGAGAGGGGAATAGCTAAACTGGTTCAAGCTTACAGGTTACCTACAATAACTCAAATCATTCTTTACCAAACCTCAATTTAATAAGTTGGCCATTATACAGTACCAAATTAAAACTGAAGTTGTTTTGTCATACTGAGAGGAGATAATTAATTTGCAATGTGAAGAAAAGTGAATAAAATTACAATAAGTAGTAGATCTAAATAAAGATCTAAATAATAAGTGGACTGAACTGTCTTACCATGGCACATTTAGGTTGAGAGATTGTCTCACATGCACATTCTGAAAGAGAAAATCTTGAGCATTCAGTTATAACATACTCACAGAGGTGTGTGTAAAACCACATGCACACATGCACTAACAAAATACCCCTGCCCAGATACACACATTATCATACTCTCTCACATACATTATCAAACCTCCCTTACAAACTATCATGCTCTCTCTTATACACTATCATAATGTTCATGCACCATCATCACCATTACTCTCTCACACACAATATGAAACCTCACACACTACCAAACCTCTTTCATACACCATCTATCATTTTTCACACACAGTCATACACACACCATCAAACACCGTTTATTCTTTGATAATGTGTGATTGAGACTGGGTGTGACTGAAAAAGATTAACAGTATGCATGAGACAGATTATACATATGTGAGAGTGAGATTTAGAGTTTATGTGAGACAAATTTTGAGTGTGCATTAATAGATAGTGAGTGTGTGTGAGAAAGAGCTTGATGTTCACAGTCTCTGATTGGCTTAGAGCCTCTGACACCATTTTCCTTTCTTCATTGGGCCCACCCAAAGTCTCTCTCACACACCTGATGTTGGTTGGTGCGTGAGAAAATATGATTGTCAATAAGTGTCGATAGATTTTGAGATAATATGCACAATTGCACACCAATTCACAAACAATTTAGGGATGCCAATCAACCTACAGCACAAGTTTTTGGAGAGGGGAGAAAACCCCCAAACAAGAAAAACATGCACACTATGTACTCCCCCCTCGAGGCACTGCTCCAAATGCACCAACCTGAAACCATGCCTTAACAACCGAAAAACTGATGACCCCAACAAGGATCGGGAGAAGTGAGGAGCATAGCAAGGTCCAAGGCAGAGCAAGAGCGACTGTGAAGCCTGGGGGGAGTGAAGAACCTGGCAAGGCATGTGGCGAAGCTAGAGGGCCTTGTGTGATGTCCACAGCTGAGCCGAAGAGCCAAGAGATCAGCCAAGCACAAGGCCTGAGTGAAGTCCACAGCCGCGCCAAGAGAATTGAGTGACGACCCCAGCCGAGCCTGGAGGCAGAGCGACATCTAGAACAAGGAAAGGAGGGAGGGAAACATCTTCCACATAGCGGCTACCCCCCACAAGAACAGTGATATGTTAAAAAACAGGAAAAAAGGACAGGCAAACCAGGCCGGTAACATCGACTACAAGCAAGAAGCGAGGCTGTGTCCTCCGCGGGAAACAAAAAGCGGAGCGGCTTTCCCCACAAGAACAGGAGCAGATCAATGTCACGAAACACTGAAGAAACAGGAGAGCAGCTCAGGCTGGTAACATCCTCTGCAGGCAAAAAGTAAGACAACGTCCTCCGTAGGAAACAGGAATCAGAGCAACATCCTCCACAGGAACAGAAGCAGAGAAATGTCACAAGAAAAAGGAAAAATGAAAGACCAGAAAAAAGTCCTTGAAGGCCAGACTTAGGTAGTTCAGAATAGTCTGCTCCAAAAAAAATCCTTAGGAACCTGGCTAGACTTATCCTGCTGGGTCTGTGAGTGGCTGAGTCCTTCTGTCATGAGAACAAAATCCAGACCCCAATGCAGGAATAAAAATTGGCAGAGAGTAGTTTTATTAAAATGTAGAAACATTCAGAAAGTTTGTTTTAGTAATCTGATTAGCATAAAATTTGTGATCTGAAACTAGCACTGTAAAATATTAGGTCTCTTACATCTAAAGCTGTATCCACCCTGTGTGTGTGGAGTTTGCATATTCTCCCTGTGCTTTGGGGTTTCCTCTGGGTTCTCTGGTTTCCTCCTCAGTTCAGAGACATGCATTATAGGCTCATTGGCAAATCTAAATTGTCAACAGTGTGTGAATGGGTTTGTGAGTGTGTGTCCTGTTTTGTGAGAATTGTGTCCTGTGATATACTGGCACCCTGTCATAGGTATCCCATGCCTTGTACCCCAGGTCCCCTGGGATAGGCTCCAGGTTTCCCCACACCAAAAAACCTGGACATGTTTTCAACATGTTTAAAGATCTTTATATAGCATATATAGCCGTGGAAAATAACTCTACAAAATTGATTACACTAATTATAATATACAGACCCCTAAAGCCATATTCTGATTTCCTCTGTGAATTGGTGTAATGATCACTTGCACACCTTAAAACAGACCACCAGAAAATTAGAACATAAATGGCATTAAACTTAATTGGTAGTATTTCAAGGAAAGCCTCTTAAGCTACAGAAAATCTCTTAGTGCTACTAGATCAGCATATCTCTCCAACCTTATTGAAGATAACAAAAATAAGCCTAGAATTTTATTTAATTCTGTGGAAAAAAATAATCTGCAGAAAATCACTAGAGAAAAATGCATATCATCAATATAAGGCTGTAACGACTTTATGGGTTATTTCAATGGCAAAATTATAACTATCGGGCAAAAAAAGACTATTAATTTAAAACCAAACAATTTGATAGTTATCAATATTACTATATTAGATCAACATTTAGAATGTTTCAGTCTCCTTTGAGAGACCAATTTAATTTAAATAATTTCCTTTTCAAAATCATCAACTTGCATACTAAATCCCTTACCTTCATGTTTCTTCAAATAAATACCAGTAGCAACTGAAACCCTTCTAAAAATTATGAATTCCTCCCTCAGAACTGGCTATGTATGTAAATATTTTTAACAAGCAATGCTTAAATGCCAAATTAAAAAATCTGAGCTTGACCCGTCTCAGCTGTTTAACTATATAGGTCAATATCCAAGCCACCTTTTATCTCAAAAATTCTAGAAAAGATTGTAGCACAGCAGTTATTCTCATACAAAAAAACACTGTATAGCACAAATCTGCTAATCTCTTATTAACTGCAATAATTAATTACAGTAACCCTGATTAATGCTAAACACAAACAGTTTTATGTACATTGACATGGGGGAAAATGGAGGCCAAGTTAACATGTTGAAAAGTGTCATGTTCCTCAAACCATCCTTATACAATTTTTTTGCAGCATGGCAGGGCATAGTATCTTGCTGAAAATGGTGAGGCCACCAGCTTGCTTTTATACCCTAGTGCATTCTGGTGTCATTATTTCCCCAAGTAACTGATGCACATGCACTCAGCCATCCACACGGTTGTAAAAGAAAGAGTGATTCATCAGACCAGGCCACTTTCTTCCATTGCTCATCTTGTCTAACTTTGCATGGCACAGGCACTCTGACTGGTGTGTGGTTATGCAACCCCATATGCATTACGCTGTGATGCACTTTGCGTTCTGGCACATTTTTTATCCTAGCCTGCATGAGCTTTTTCAGCAATCTGTACTATTGTAGCTCTTCTGTGTGATCACACCAGATGGGTAAGCCTTCACTCCCCATGTGCATTTATGAGCCTTGGGCACCCATGACTCATTGCCATGAGTAGTTGTCCTTCATTGGCTGGCTGATGTGCATACAAAATCACACACACACACACACACACACACACACCTGTTGCGACAGATGAAATAAATAAATGACTTACTACATTCCTGTGATGGACAACACTGCTTTGGAACAATATTGGAAACAGCAACCATTCCTAATGGGCATGTGATGACTGAACACCTGGAAGTCTCACACACTACATGCATGCACACACACACACACAAACAAACAAACAAACACACACACACACACACACACACACACACATACACAATACGGTGTTCTGTATCTGTGTATATAAGAGTGTAAGAGTGTAAGGTGGTAGAAATGGCTTACAACAGTGATATATGGGACAGCAGCGATCTGTACTATTTGGCTCCACAGTAAGCAGCTCTCCATCTTCACACTCTGGAATCACCTCTGAACATATGGCACACACTACAGTAAACACACAAACCAAACAAATACACATCAGTGCTTAGTTTTTATTTTGCCGATGCTAACGTGTAGGTGTTACGGAAGGAATCACCTTACAATACATAAAATCTGAGGTGTGAAGAAATCTACATGATTGTGAATTTTGTTTTGATTATTGTCCCATTTTTTCCCCTACTGGTACCACTATAAAAACAGCTCTATATAAGGAGAACAAGATTTGGAGCCTATTCTGGGAAGGCTAGGAATGAGCTGGGGATACATCCTAAATGGGACGCTTGTCCATCACAGGGCATCATGCACACAAATTCACACACTCACTCATACCTACAGTCAGTACACTGATCCATCCATTGCTATGTTTTTGGTAGGTGGAAATAAACTGGAGCGAAGTTGGTAAATGATGGGAATATCCACACAGCCAGTAGCAGAAAGGGTTAAACTGGAGGCCTTGGAGTGGCACCACTATGCCAACCACAGTTTAGTTACTGTGCCCAATTGCACCTTATCCCTCGCTAAAGAGGTTATATTGCTCTTACTCTCCCTCTGTTTAAACTAAAAAAAATAGACTCACTGTAAATGTACTGAAACAAGAACTCACTGCAAATATACGCCAGACAGCAGCTTCCTTCAGTGCGAGTGGCAATTAGTGTCTGATCCTCTCTGCAAACAGGGACATCTAGCACACACTGGTCAGGATCACACTCTACAGAGAAAGCCCTGTTTATTTTATATGCACACACACACATGCAGCACACACATACGCAACCATAAACATTATATTAATCTCACCACAGGTGTACTGTGGACAGCATGAGTCCTGTCTGAAGTACAACACCATCTTCTGTCCAAATCCACAGTTCATTGAAGTAGTCTCACATGCGCTCTGGTTACACACTGTAAAATCAAGCAGCAAAAGTAGGATCTACTCATTTATTTGAGTTTACAGTTTAACTGTGCTTTGAACATACATTATGGTAACCATTTATTTGGTGGGCATTTATAGCACAAACATTAGCTTGCCATAAATCTTTTATAAAGCTACGGTAAAGAATTGAGTAAAGGCTTACGTCAAAACTCTTCAGGCGATATTAGTGGCTTTAAATTAAAAAGAGAAGAAAACATATCTTTCTTTTATCAAAATGAGTAGATTAATCAAAATTGTCACTTTAAATAATTTAATTTCTATTATCATCTAGTTTGACTGAAAGGCACATTCATGCTACTTTTAGTTTATGAGTATATATATATATATATATATATATATATACATACAGTATATAAAGGATTACATAGGTTAAAGACATTCAAATTTAAAATTTTCCAACTCCAAACATTTTATGTTACTATACATTTCTAGTGTTATGTCATTTATAGGGTCTATTTTTGTTCCATTAGAGATCATTTAAAAATAATAACTACGAGAGATTTTTTCAGTGGATCACAAGACATATACTTTGCTAGCATTTGGAGACATTGGCATTTAATTGCTTAAACATGAATCAATCTTTTAGCCTCCCATTTGCTCCCTGTAATATGTTACCAGAATTTTGCCCATTCTTTCTGACAGAACTACTGTAACAGGTTTATGAGCCTTGCATGTCCTTGCTTGGACATGCTTTTTCAGCTCAGTCCATAAAGCTTCTAGAGGGTTCAAGTTTGGTTGTGCTTGTGAATTTCTGACTTTTTCTTGAGCAATTCAGTGTCCAGGTGGTCCAAGGATTTCTATATTTGCATACAATTGCTTGTAAATTTGCTCATGGAACTTCAGTTGTTTGGAAAGTATTTCTGGTATGGTGAATTATAGCTGAAATAAATCTGTATCTATAATTGTTCTAAAATTATCTTTAAGGTGAACAAAGTAGAAGCCTTATTAACATTAATTTACTTTGCAAATGAAAGAGTTTCATGTATTTAATGAAATTATTTCATATATTTAAGCATTTGGAAGCTCTGCTTTCAGCTCATTTTAAGTATTGTTCAAAATATAATCCACAAAAAAATGTAAATTTTTGGACTTAAGTGACCAACTTAAGTCACTAACTCTGAATACAGCCTAGGATGTGAAATTTGTGAAAAATGTGAACACAGTCGTTATTGCTTAGCCCCCGTGAATTTGATGAAAGAGATCCACAAACATTTTACTATTAAGTCTTTAAAAGGTGTTGTTGGTACATTTTAGGAATGCGTGGAACTGACCACAGACTCTTTGGGTGCAGCAGTTGTTGTCATCTGCCAGGCTAACGCTGATCTCTCCTGCTCTTGTGCAGACTGGCTGGGGAATATCACTGCACTCAAACTCTACAGGCACAATGCCATCACTCTCACACCGATACATACAGCATCCATCCACTGACGCTTTCCAAACCTCACCCAAGGCACGGGGAGATCCGAAACTATCTGTACAGGCTGCAGAAATAAATGCATACCCAGTTTAAATATACCTCATTGTTATAGGAAGATAGACACAGAGAGACAAAAAGTCACACCCAGTGAACCACCATTACAACAACAACAACAATGACAACAGTAATGAAATAAAAAACTGTCAAGAGGGAAAAGAGAGTGAAACAATGCAGTGTATAAAAATTGTTCATTGGGCTTGAACTATAAACTTACATATATTTGCATCAATACATAAAACAGATATTGTTTCATTAAAAGCTAGTTGCATTTATTTTAAATAAATATATATTATTCAGATTTAAATAATAGTTTTTAAATTATTTAAAAACATTCATTTAACATAAGGTGAATGCTTTAGATCATTCATTATTGTTAAAATCCTAATTTAGCCCTTTTCTAACCAATGAGTGAGTGTGTGGTTTGTCCTGCAGCATTTTTAAGAGGTGTTTTTTCACCCTCAATGCTATTATTAGCCCAAATACTAGGACTGGGTTCCTTTTTATTTTATTTTTAGTAGGTTTTATTTTTTTGTTTTTGGTGTATGTGTGTATGTGAGTGTAAAGAATCCAGAGACATGGATTTGCATGGAATTGAAAAGATATATTTAACTTTTTCAGTGAACCAGTGTATCTTTCAAACAATTCTAATTATTTTTTATAGCTTTACTAATTTTTATTATGTTTTAAATAGTTATTTCTTTGTTTGTTTGCTTGCTTTGCAAATAAATCTACAGGTAAATAAAATAATTAATATTGCTTGTAACATTGACATAATAATGTTGATTTATTTTCTTTTAACCCCTCAAACAATTTTTACAGTGTGAAGAGAAACAGAGGGGAGAAGGGGGAGAAAATGCATACCACATTTCACAGGTGAGATGCAGAGTGCAGAGAATGGTCGATGAAGTAATGTCCCCTCTGGACACATGCATCCCTCGGACATGCCTGAACACTGTACAGCATCATACTCAAACTCCTTATTAGGACATGAAAGAGCTGTGCAAGCAGGGAGACATGCCTGGTATTGCAGTTTCCCAGGACACACAAATGCTACACAAAACACACAAGAGAATTCATTGAATTTATAAATTGAAGCATATAGCTGCATAGATCAGATCTGTACTTAAATTTGACTGTTATTACTTTACAGCTAGTACTGTAAACACAGTAACACAGACGCTAGGTGAATAGATTTTGGAAACTTTTGCATAACTTTCAGAACTCTCAAAAGTTTCTTTCTTTCTTTCTTTCTTTCTTTCTTTCTTTCTTTCTTTCTTTCTTTCTTTCTTTCTTTCTTTCTTTCTTGTGTCATTTTGTCTTATTTGGTATTTGTAACTTGAATTGTGTTTGTGTGTTTAAACATACGACAATAGTCTTGGCTTCTCCACTCGATACAGATGTTAAATTTGTGACAGGAGGCAACATATGCAGCAAGAGCCACACAACGGTTATTCACATACTCCGCATCTCGTACCCATACTTCACAAAATGTAGCTGGTGGAACCTGACACACACACACACACAGAATTATAACATGAAAGATCACTTAAAATGTTTATAAAGCTTCTTAAGGTGTGCATGCTGCATACATAAGAATGACAGGCAGTGAAAGTGAGGTTGTGGAGCATATTGAGGCAGTCAGAGCAATCACTAGTAGAGCAGTTAGCCTCCCTTCTCCTGCTCAGGCCAACATAACTTGTAGTGTTGGGAATCTGCCAACTATCAATGAAAACAGCTGGATCTTCAGCATCAGCCACTACAGTACCATTGGCTAATATCAAATCATTTAGTGAGTTACCATCACAACAACCTATTTAACAGAGAGAGAGAGAGAGAGAGAGAGAGAGAGAGAGAGAGATGTCAATAGCAATATGGAAATTTAGTACAATTCTCATAACTCATATTTTTTTATGATTTAGCTGCATACCACATAACCCCATGGTGGAGGCCTTATCGGCACGAGTCTCTGTTTCAATCACCATCATGCCTGTGCTGTGGAACCACTGGATCTTCAGGCCAGCAGGAGTCCGTATCAGATACATGTTACCTGTATCTAGAACCTCAAAACCATCCTTTTTTAAACGTGGCATTGCATATCTTGAGTTAATATATACCTATGAAAAACAAAAAACAGATTCATTCATTTATTCCTAAATTTTCAGTAAGTGCTTTGTTCAGATAAGCCTCACAAGTAAGAGAGAGATGACTAAATCAATTATATACAGTATACAAGCATCTAGAAATATTAGAAACTTGAAACTGAATGTACCAGAAAGCTGTGTGGAACCATATCACATATTCAAATGTAAATGTGTGTGTTTCTATTTTTCAGTGAATATACTAAATATCCATTTCAGCACAAGTGTAATTCATAGTATAATGCTGGCATACTATGTTGGTTGGGAGAATATAATTTTGATCTGTTTATGTTCTATTACTAAGCTAGTACTGAAACCACATGTAGTGCAAAAGATAATCAGGCAAAAGACAGTCTATCAGTACAGTATTTGAGATAGATGTTTGCATTTTGTAAGAAAGCTTTTTAATTAAACCTACAAAATAACATGCAAAGACAAAATAGACCAGACAAGCATTCTTTAAATTTTCTTCACGAGTAGTTTTATCACAGGGTTTTTTCAATTTTAATACTAATTCACTGGTAATGGTCACAAAAAGGGTATATATTATGATCATACTGCAGTTGTGTTTGTGTTTTTTAATTCAGAATTTAAATGGTAAATGGATACTCACCCGTCTCTGCAAACGATTAACAAGCACCTGTTTGGAGTCATGCGTAATGTTTAGAGCTGCCAGGCACAAGTGAGTAAAGTTCCAGACAAGCTGTTGAGTAATCAGAGAATAAGGAAAAATAAAATATGTGCCATTTTATTTACTTGATATTTCATGGTCATAATTAAAATGCTAATGTCAAAATGAAAATTCAAGCTTCTCTTTAGCTTTGCATTTTTATTCATTTGTGCAATAATTTTCAAAAATGCCTGAAAGACAACAAAGTCTTTAAAATCTGTTAGGAAGAGTTAGTTAAATGCATATTTTTATTATTCCTTTTAAATTTGTGGCATATTGTGAGTTTATTGTGACTGTAAGCATTAGTCCTTCCTGCTGCTCTTGTGGCTTTTATGACACCAAAATTCCCCTTGGGACACCAAACTTCCCTTCTATTCTAGTTGAATAAATTGATTTTAAATATCTTTAACCTCTGTGTATAAATACTTCTGGCTGTATGTAGGCATGTTTAGTCATGCATACAGTTTGATATAATGAAGTATAATTAGGCTAATTATTCTGATTACTGAGGGTTATCTACCCTATCTACTTCAGAAAATACACCCCTGGTTAGTCTAACTCCTTAAAGATTGAGAATAGTACATCGTCACAAGATTGACAACCATTAGTTTGTTTAGTGAAATTATGATGGATTGGAAATGAATCTATTTTTCTTGCTGATCAACTATATCTACTAGCAAAATAGCATGTAAACTCATTATTAAAATGTATATTGTTCAAATGTTTCTCCCTGTAACATTGCAAAATATTAAAAACAAAATGAATCTTCATAGTCCAAATAATATTTCCTATGCTAGTATGTAAAATAATAAAATGAGGAGATGTGAGTTTCTCTGGCAGCCCCACTTTTTAATAAAGCAAAGCCATTTAAAATTTGAGACATACGTTTTGGTCCATTTTTCCAGTATATTGTCTATTATGCATTTTGTGTCTTACCATCAGACACAGACTATAGTGAAGGAACATATGTATTTTTTCTTTTTTAATTGTCTTTTATTTTACTTTTACAAAAGTAAAATAAAAGAAGGACAGTAGGGTCAGGTTTTAACTTTGCAACAATGCCCTTGTTTTATTCTGTGCACATTAAATACTGTCTTTTATCAACTTTTAATTTTTGTTTAATTTTATTCTTTTCTTTTCTTTATTACCTCCTTTTTTATTACTTGAAACAACAATGAAACAGCTGTCTTTATTTTTGTATTTAAGACAGGTGTAAATGTTTTTAGTTTTCAAACTTTTGAAAAAAAAATAGGCATAAAATGAGATACATTTGGATTTCAAGAGTAGTTTAACACTAGGTGTATGGAGTCAATTGCAGAGCAGCATGATTAGAAAATCCAGAGACGTTACCATAGAGGCAAGAAAATTACATCAGACAAAGCAATCCAGAGAGTAACAAAAGCACGGTGTTTGTGATTCACAGGCAATCACAAATACTTAGCAAAGAAGAGACAGGGCTTAAATACACTGAGGTAACAAACAGGCACATGTAGGTGAGCAGAATAACACGGGGGCTAAACCGATGTAAAGAGAAACTGTAGACAAGGCTAATAAAAGTCTGTGGCGACATCTGGTGGTCAAAACAGTTCATTCTGTGACAGGACCTCCCTCTAAGAACAGCACTTGACGTTCTCAGAAACAGTAGGATGATGGAGGTGAAAGTCCCTTATAAGGTCCTTGTCTAGGATGTTACCAAATGGAACCCAGGAGTGCTCCTCAGGACCATATCCTTCTCAGTCTACCAGATACTGAACATCTTCATGAACCTGGCAACTGGACTGTGAAAACAGGCTGGCCATTGATGATCCATGGAGGGGGTGGAGCTTTGGGAGCAGTGATCAGGGGGTAGTGAGCACAGGTTGTAGCTGGGATACATGGAATGTGAGAAAGGAGAAGACAACGGATGACTGGACTGATTCTACTGATAATTTTGAAGGGACCAACAAAACAGGTGGCAGGTTTGTGGGATTCTATCCTCAGGGAAAGATCTGTAAAAGATCAAACAAAGAGCTTTTCTCCGGCAACGGTTGGCCTGGGTACCAAATATTGGCACCAGGTCCCCTTGCAAATTTCGATGCAGTATAAAACAGTCAGCCATAACATTATAAGCACTGACAGGTGAAGTGAATAATACTGATTATCTCCACATCATAGCACCTCTTAGGGAGTGGGATATATTAGGAGGTAAGTGAACATTTTGTCTTCAAAGTTGATGTGTTAGAAGCAGGAAAAATAGGCAAGCATAAGGATTTGAGCGAGTTTGACAAGGGCCAAATTGTGATGGCTAGACGACTGGATGAGAGCATCTCTAAAACTGCAGCTCTTGTGGGGTGTTCCCGGTCTGCAGTGGTCAGTACCTATCAAAAGTGGTCCAAGAAAGGGACAGTGGTGAACCGGTGACAGGGTCATGGGCGGCCAAGGCTCATTGATACAAGTGGTGAGCGAAGGCTGGCCCATGTGGTCAGATCAACAGACGAGCTATTGTTGCTCAAATTGCTGAAGAAGTTAATGCTAGTTCTGATAGAAAGGTGTCAGAATACACAGTGCATGACGGGTCAGGGTTGTTTTGGCAGCAAAAGGGGGATCAACACAATATTAGGCAGGTGGTCATAATGTTACTGATATATATTTTGCTCAAAGTAGCTGAGAGCTCCAGGATGAAGGGTTCTCAGATGCTAGACTCTTCAAAGTGGCTTCCAGCTCCTGATTGACCCTCTCAGTCTGCCTGTTAAACTGGGGATCATATCTGGAAGAGAGGCTGGCTTTGGCCCCAATGAGCTTGCAAGCTTGCCACATATGATCTTTGGTATCCAGGATGGGCAGTGAGGTGAGACAAATGTCCCCAACTTAGGACTTTAAGCTTTAAGCTTTAAACTTTAAGCACAAACAGAAGTCCCTTAGGACCTGGGTCAGTCTGAAGTGCATGTTTAATTGCTGCCTCTATTCCCCAGCTCATGGGTGCCACAATTCAGGGCTGGGAGATAACTGGCCCAGCATCTGTCTCTCAACTGCAAAAATTGAACTTGTGTCTTTGGAAAGGTTTCTAAAGAATTTATTTAAAAATTCCAAAAAACAGTGCATAAATTAAAAAAAAAAAAAAAACAGAGCCAGAGAATGAGTTCATGAATTTAAGGGAAAAAACAGAGATGTTACCATAGAGACTAGTAGAATTTTTCGAGACAAAGCAATCCAGAGAGTAACAAAGGCACAGCATTTGTGATATACAGACACAAGACAAAAGCACAGTAAAAAGGGGACTGAACAGACATAACTAGAAAATCTAGGCAAGGTTAACAAATATACCAGAGTATTTGGCAACATCTGGTGGTCAAAACAGTTCCGTCTTTGACAATGGTTGGGCTTTAATTATAACTGCGTAATATCAAGATGATTAAAAAATAAAATAACAAAATATGTTTAAGAATATATCTCACTGTGCTGTCTGAGATGAGGCACTCCTGCACCAGGATGGTGACAGTCTCATTCATGAGTTGTGTCACCACGTATGCTGCTGCTTTGTAAAGGGCTACACTGTTCCCATCAAATGTGACAATATTTAGGTCTGGAAATACTGAACACCGACCTACACACAAACAATAACCTATTAAAATGTACCTTTCAAAATAGCATGCAACATAACATAACATAAATGTATATGTACTCTTGTACTGAGGTGTGTAGGTATACGACTTACATGGACAGTCCCATTTTGGGCAGCACTTGTCTCCGTTGACCAGCACAGCAAAGCCAAGTAGACCACAGTTTGGAGGGCTGGAGTCATAGGGGCAGCTCTGGGACTTATTAAATAAGATCAGCTGGCCATTCACACAAATGAGCTTAGTGCACTCATCTACTACCAAAGAGTATGGTGGCTACAGTGACACAATGACATACACACAAAAAGCGTAATACAGTTAATGAGTTGAAGCAATATAAATGTAGTTATTATTTGATTTTGTATTCGTAGGGATTTTTGTTGAAATACCATTGTAATTGACACTATCATTCAAGTTTAAGAATAAATTAATTGATGTATGAATTTCACTAATGTTATCTGATGTTATGCCAGTATTGCGATTTACAAAAAAGTTGTTTTACTTACAGTGCAGACTTTGATGACACTAACATCCTTTGATGAAGTGGGCAAAACTGAAGGAGTTAAATGTAGAAATTCCTCTTTTGGGGTTATCCATTGCTTTGTCCTTGTTGTGTAAAGTGTGGTGGGTGTGATAAGTAATGCAGAGCTAGAAGTTTGGGAACTGTCTGGTGATGGTAGCTCTTCTGTGGTTATGTGTGTTGCTGATGTCATCTTATCCACCAGTTGCCAATCTGATGGGGACATGGTAAGAGAGATTGTTCTTGCAGAGACAGTAGTTTTATCATGTGGGGCAGTGGGAACAGTGGTTGATGTGCTTGTCCTGACTGATGTTGCATTGGGGCCCACTGCAGTTTGGTTTTCAGTCTTTTGAAGTGGTGTCTTTGTACTAGGAATGGTTGAAAATGTTAATGGACTTAAAGAGCTAGTTTGTGAAACAGTCTTTGCTCTCTCTAAATAAACAGTGGTATCTAGCATTTTCTCTGTGGATGTAATTGTTTTTGATTTTTCAGTGACTACTGGGGGAAGAAAGTGTGTTGTCATGGTGATTTTGGATGTTTTGTGAATGGTTGAAGGAACAGTTGAAATGTTGGGAGTTATCATTGCCTCTGGTCTTTCTGTGTATGAAGTCATTCTGGGACTGGAAGTAGGCTGTAACCATGATTGCAAGGATTTATCAGTAAAAATCTCAAATTTTTCAGTGTGAGGAAAGAAATGAGTCGTCTCCATTTTATGATGGATGGTCCCAGAGCTGACAGTGGGTGAGTAAGAGGTAAACACAGTCTCTGTGGTTGGTGCACGAGGCTCAGTTGTTTTGGATGTGGAAGCTGAACCGGCCACCTGTGTTTGAGGTGAAACTGTAACTGCAGGCGTATATGCTTGAAGTGTTGTTTTAATGATGATTTCATCTGCTAATGTGGAAGTTGTGGTAGAAGGCTGTGTCGTGAAAGTGCTGATTTTCTCTGAGAGATGAGCATAAGTTGAGGATGAATATGAAAGAGGACCTAAATGTGACTCTGTAGAACTAGCTTTAGCTACAGTACCATTGCTCACCATTGGAGTTATGGGGGTTGTCTTGTGAGTGTGCAAAATTTGTAAAGGTGGTAATGTTGATATGTTGTATGCTGTAGCTGAAGGAAGGACCTTAGTGTGCATGGTTAAAGTTGGCACTGGGAGGCTTTTTGTTAGAGTAACATCTTTAGTTGTGCTTTCAAACTCATTTGGGATAGATTGATATGAGATAGATTCAGTGGATGTGGTCCCTCTGGTGCTGGGGCTCATTCTCCAGGATGTGGTTGTGTGTGTCTCATCAATAGGTAGGAGACCAGGAGACCAGGATGTATGAGTGGTATAAGGTATAGATATTGGCTGAAAGGTTGTAGTTGCTGTAGTTACCACTGGCTCAGCTGCAGAGATCATGGGAGGAACTGTTGTAATTTGGGTTGTGGTGTTGAAGATGTCTGATATTGTTTTGCTGGTCACAGGGTACTTTGACAAAGGATATGCAGCCGTAAATGACAGTGTTTGGGTTGACTCTCTAGGTTTCATGGGGATATGTGTTGTGGATGTTTTCATTACAGCTGAGGAAGTAGGAATAGTTTTTTCTTTGGTGTGTGTTATTAAAGGTTCTCTGGTACTACTCACTGTAGTTGTTTTTAGTGTGTTGAAGGCACTGACAGCTGTAATAAACTCTGTGGAATATCTTGGAGTGATTGTAGGTAGCATAACAGTAAGGGGCTGTAATGGGGCAGGTACACTATGATGCGCAGTGGTGGCAGATGTGCTCAAATCTAATGCAAGAGATTTGGTCAATGTAAAGTTTTCAGCAGAAAAGGTCTTAGTCTCTGTACTGGTTTTAGACAATTCAGGAGGTATTGTAATTCTAACTGTGGAAGTTTTTGAAAATGTGGCAGGTTCAGGGCTGGTAGTATTAAAAGGTACTTTGAATGTTTCTGGTGTGGTCTCAGTAGTGGCCTCTGTGGTGAATGCTAATATAGAAGGGAGAGTACTTATCCCAGTGAGTAATTTGGTTGAGGTGGTGGAAATGTCCATGCTGGGGGGTACAGAGAAATTTGTACTAATGGATACTGATTGTGTTACTCTTGGAGTTGTAGTCATTGTCCTTATTGTTTCACTAGGAGTAAAAATAGTAGTAGTGAGCAATGTAATGCTTCTAGCAGTAGAAGCCAGTGACTTAGGATGGAATGTAGATGTCTTCATTGAGTCATCTGGCACAGGTATGGTAGAGGTAGTAATAGGTGGAGACAACAGGGTTGAATGGTGTTTAGTAACAGTTGTAGAAGTGGTAGTTCTAGGTTCTGGAGGAGAAGACTTTGTGGTATTGAGTGCCTCAGTTGATGTGACGGTGATGATAGTTGCTGTGGCCAGAGTGGAAGAGGTGATTGCAGTAGGTGTTAAACTGAATTCTGCCAGTGTAACTGGAGGTTTAATACCTGCATACAAACACAACACCCATCAAAGGATATAAATAAAATATAAATAGAAAAGAGTGACACAGCAGGCATGAAAATGACATGAAATTGAGACTTACAATCAGCTTCAAAAGAACTTGAAATACAGCAAGTTTTCAATACATTGAAAAATAGATTTAAATGATGAAATGTTTTGAGCAGTTGTATTTACAGTATATGTGTGTTTCATCATATAGTGTCATTTCATTAGTGGACACAAACACATAAAATAAATTATAAGGTCAATAAGCTGGGCATTAGTAACATTTTCAGTAATGGAACTAGCAATAAAAAAAAACAGTAAAGAAATTATATCTTACAGTCATCTAAATAGACACATCTTTGAGTCATCTCATCCATGACCATATCAGCTGGACACTGGGGAAAACATCCCTCAACTCTGCAGAGTGAAATAAACAAAAAGTAACACCATGCTCTAACTTTAACTTTAAAGCATATAAAGGTACAAGCACATGTTTGTGTGTGTTCTTACTTTAGGGTGGTGACACAGCTCAGAGCTGCCGGATCACTACATGTCCTAAAACATGGACTTGTACAAGATTCATACCTCCACTGGCACTGAGGACTTATTAAGAAGTCTGTAGTGCTGCCTGTCAAAAACAGTATTCAGTATGAGCATGAATGTGTGTGGATGCATGAAAATCTGTTTTTGTTATATTGATTCACCAGCGAGTTTGAAGAGAGTGGCTCTGCGGTAACGAGGTGAGTGGTTGTATTTCAGGAGTTGCAGTTTATACAGCATGTAGTGTAGAAAGTATCCAGGCCACACAAGTGATTCTAGTGAATCAAATCCAGTGATCCAAGTATCCCTATGCATTATGAAGGTTGCTGAATCACAAAATTCCCTGCTGTCCTCCCACTTACGCAGCCTTAAGTGGCCACTGCGCTCTGTGAGGAGGAAATAATTTGGCCTGTCTGCTG
Organism: Hemibagrus wyckioides; assembly: GCF_019097595.1. NCBI lineage: Eukaryota > Metazoa > Chordata > Actinopteri > Siluriformes > Bagridae > Hemibagrus > Hemibagrus wyckioides. The sequence goes on along the minus strand of NC_080736.1, from coordinate 13,794,908 downwards.
CCTCAAATGATACTAATGATGAATCTAAAGCACAAAAACAAAAAAAGGAAGTAAAATTAAAATACCTTTGCTTAGACATTTTGAGTTAATGACAGGTAATTAAAAATAAATACATACAAGCTTAAAATATAGTCCTCAATCCATGTAACCAAAAACAATGGAGCAAATCACAGTATAACAGTATATCTTTAAGTAAAAACGGTTCCTTTTTTTTGGATGTGTAACAGTTCTAGCCTGGGAAAAAATGTCTATTTGAATTTTTTTTTTTTTTAAATGCTTCTACTTATTCACTGTTAAAATATCCGGAAACTATTGTTTTACTGATCCATTCCTTTCTGCTTCATGCTGCCCATATACTTAATATTCCTAAGAAAATTTAATTGTACCTAAGCGTTTTTTCTTCCAAATGGCCTTTCAGGTTTAGGACTGGTTTTTAAAGATTTAGATGATTAGAATTGTGCATGATGCTAGCAAGGCTTCAGTAAGAGCCATTTCACATAAAAAATTCAGAAAAAACTTTTTTTGCTTTACATTCTAACTTTTTTCACCATTGTATGAAAATAGAATTTGCAAAACATTAAAGCAACAATGCAACAGTAATGCCACAGTAATGCCAGCCAACGGTGATGATAAGGTTGATGGTGTGTGTTAATATACAAGCTATCAATTGCATCAAATGTATGTGTCTGGCTATGTGTGTACATGTGTTACCATGTGGTCGGGTTTTACTGAGCCCTGGAGTTATCATGAACAGAGTCACAAGACCATCTCTGCTGGACACGCCCCTCTTCAGAAACACCAACCCACTTGTCCGGTTGGCTGCCAATAGCAAATCCCTCTCTCTGTAGGTCAGCAACCTAATAGGACCTTTACCTAAAACTGTAGAAAGATATTTAATTTTCAAGTACATATGCAGTCACCCTTTCACATATGCAACCACCCACAAACATACTCACCCACACACGCACTCAGGCAGTCAGCCACCTGCCCACCCACCTGCTTGTCTGCCCACCCACACATTCACCCAAAGCAACAATCCGAGTGACCCCCATGAGAAATTATGGAATGACTGCCAAAAGCAGAGTTAGTAAATTATAAGAATACCTTTATTGTAGTATTCACAGTCATATGCTGTAAAGAATAACAGAAAAATAGTTATTCTTGCTTCTAATCATCAGTCAGTAATTGCTCTGAATCATCAGTTAAACAGCATAATGAAAGAACATGAAAAACAACATTTCTTTCTTAACCTTTTAATCCCATAATACAGTGAATATGAGGTGCTTATCATTAATTTTGCAGACGGGTGGTCACTCACGGCATAGGGAGGGTGATCGCCAATCAATAGGAATTCCCTGTTGGCAGCAGCTGTGAGCATATGTTGCCAAACTTGAACAGAAACATTCACAGTCACCACCTCGACTGCAGCTACATGTATCCGCCAGGCAGTTCATATAATAAGATGTCACATCCACCTAAACACATCACATCACATATGGTAAAACAATCTGCCAAGAATGTGAGTAACAGCATTTATAGGAGATTTATTTGTAAGTCTGTTTGCATGCCTGCTTTAAGAGATAATATGTGTACACATATGCATATATGTATAAATGACTGTTTCATGCTTATGTTAAACAATATTTCATTTAGCAGTGTAACAATGCCTGTTCTTAAACTGTGATCACTGATGAATTTCATTTCAACTTATTCCAGGATTACCATGTACATTTTAACATCTACCAAACACAAACACACAAAATACCTCTCAAGGCACTATACAGTCACACATACAGTAAGTACAATCACAGACTTACGCATGCACCACTGTAAATACACACAATAATAAGCCACATTTTGTCAACAACTCACCACCGGATGACATGTTTGGAATACTTCGCTGAGGAGAATCCCACACTGCCTTTTGGCAAAAGATTCCCGGGTTGGATTCAAAGCACATGGATGCCTTAAATCTGGACTTTTAATACACTACATGTGAATACACATATGAAAAACATATAAAAGACCACTCTTAATAACACTTAAACCCCTCCACAGAGACCGACCAGCCATAACATTACGACCACCTGCCTAATATTGTGTTGGTCCCCCTTTTGCTGCCAAAACAGCCCTGACCCGTCGAGGCATGGACTCCACTAGATCACTGAACGTGTGCTGTGGTATCTGGCACCAAGATATTAGCAGCAGATCCTGTAAGTCCTCTAAGTTGCGAGGTGGGGCCTCCATGGATCTGACTTGTTTGTCCAGCACATCCCACAGATGCTCAATTGGATTGAGATCTGGGGAATTTGAAGGCCAAGTCAACACATCAAACTTGTTGTTGTGCTCATCAAACCATTCCTGAACCATTTTTGCTTTGTAGCACGGCACATTATCCTGCTGAAAGAGGCCACAGACATCAGGGAATACTGTTTCCATGAAAGGATGTACATGGTCTGCAGCAATGCTTAGGTAGGTGGTACATGTCAAAGTAGCAAATCCACATGGATGGCAGGACCCACAATTTCCTAACAGAACATTGTCCAAAGCTTCCGCTGGCTTGCTTTCTTCCCATAGTGCATCCTGGTGCCATGTGTTCCCCAGGTAAGCAACAACACACACACGGCCATCCACGTGATGTAAAAGAAAACGTGATTCATCAGACCAGTCCACCTTCTTCCATTGCTCCTTGGTCCAGTTCTGATGCTCAAGTGTCCATTGTTGGCATTTTCGGTGGTGCACAGGGGTCAGCATGGGCACTCTGGTCTGCGGCTATGCAGCCCCATATACAACAAACTGTGATGCACTGTGTATTCTGACACCTTTCTATCAGAACCAGCATTAACTTTTTTTTAACAATTTGAGCAACAGCAGCCACACAGGCTAGCCTTCACATCCACATAGTATCAATGAGCCATGGCCACCCATGACCCTGTAGCCTGTTCACCACCCTTCCTTGGACTACTTTTGATAGATACTGACCACTGCAGACCGGGAACACTGCAGTTTTAAAGATGCTCTGATCCAGTCGTCTAGCCATCACATTTTGGCGCTTGTCAGACTCACTCAAATCCTTACGCTTACCCATTTTTCCTGCTTCTAACACATCAACTTTGAGGACAAAATGTTCACTTGCTGAATAATATATCCCACCCACTAACAGGTGCCATGACGAGGAGATCATCATTGTCTGTGGTCATAATGTCATGCCTGATCGGTGTATACAGACAAGGATCAAAGATACAACACTCACACACATACACACACAGACTTGAGGACATTTACAAGACACACACACACACGCACACACACACAGATCTGTCGGTCTGTTTAGATATTGCTGCCATACCATATAGCCATACCATTCAACACGTAGTCATTCAAAACCAGTGTCATCCTGGTTAAAGAAACATGTTGTTAAATGTTAGTGTATACTGTATGTGTATAACTTGCCTCTGCTGCTGTCCAGCTGTTGCCAAACTCCTGTGGCGTTGATACGTCCATGTTATCTGGGGTTTTCATTTCATTTACTGTTTTAAGATCAAAATTCCCACACAGACCAGATAGTTTACCCTGAGATTTACACACACACACACACACACAGAGAGAGAGAGAGAGTTCAAATTGAGGCAAGTAACTGTTTGTGTTTTGTGTTTTGGAGGAGATTGGAGGTTTCTGTGTGTGTGTGTGTGTGTGTATCACTGAGTGCCAATATATGTATGTATGACCTGCCACTGGGATCCAGCTTGTATGTGGATGGTGTTTTTTCTGTCCCAGAGCACTGATATCTCATACTGTTTTAGATGGATAATAGTGAAGTAGCCTGCATTAAGGATATACACATTCTGTCTGTCGATTACACTGGATGGATTCTGCACACAGATAAAAGGTCATAAACACTGGTTAAAAAAATCAATTAAACTGGCATAAATGAGAAAAAAGACCCAAATAAAATATGACATAAATAAAATTAAATAACAAAATAAATATAAATGTAATAAAAAAAATACAAATAAAATAACTTTGTAAGAGAAACCATTTAAATCAGACTAACTCATCCAGTTCCTTAAGTAGGTAACAACATGCTTCAAAATTAAAATGTTATTTTAAAAAAATATATATTAAAAATGCCTTTTTTTCACATCTTCATTGTCACCTCTCTAACTGTTATCAGGACCACTGTTATTGGTATTACTGCTAGATTAGTCTTCGAACACATCTAGTTAACTCGTATTAAATCAATAGCAATTTATAATGGAAACTGATCAACATATTCCACAATATTAGAAATCTGTATCTTTGCAAATACATCCTTATCGTTTCACTAATCACATGTACCACATTCTGTGAAGTGAGTAAATAATAAATAGTCAAATATTGCAACACGTAATATTTAAAACTTACAGGTTTACCACTTTCATCATCAAAAACAATGATGGACTGCCCAACAGATATAAAAAGGGTTTTTCTGCAGATCACACCACTTTCAAAGCAGTCTACATTCTCTGCTGTAACACTCAATGTTACATCAGTTGAGCTCTGAAAAACACACACATTCCATTGACAGAGAATTTATAATTAAATCTAGGAAAAAACATCATCAATACAGAAAAAAAAAACTTTTCCTGATAATAGAGACTGTCCACATATCATACCTTTATCAGGTGAACTTTACAGTCTCCTATGTAGTCAAATAGCAATCCATCAAATGTACGGTAGTGTCGATCTCCATACACAGTACACATTGATGCACATGGATGGAAGTTGCACTGGAATAAACCATGCTGACACACACTAACACACAACATGCACAGTTAGACACTTGCTGTTTAGTTTGCAGAGGTTCTTTTTGAATGATGGGTTGTCTATAAGTATTTCAGTTGGATTAGGCTTTGACAAAACAGCAATATTTCTATATTTTCCCTGAATATTTTGTGTGTATAGATTCTGTTTGCAATGTAATGGCTCACCACTGGTGGCAGGGTGAGGACACTCTGTCCCCTGGGTAATACTCTTTACCCTTCCATAAACATGGACATGAAACAGGCTCAATACATTCATCACCATGCTTTAAAAGTCTATAGGATAAATGCACAGACATAATTATGTATTAGACACTCACATTATATTGCAGGCAAAATAAGGTAGAGCAGCATTACATGTTCAGATGAAAAACTGGTGATCTGGTGGTTCTCACCTTCCATCTATCACGCCCCTACCCCACCGTCATCCCCAAACACACACATACACACACACACACACACACACATATCAACAGAGAGTAGTCTCAGTTCTCTGTAAATAAAGATCTTGTAATCTTGCAAGCTAAATCATTTTTTGACTTGTCTCAGGGCCCTGAATGGAACATGAGTAAAAGTAATGCAGTGTCTGTGAGCACTGTGGAAAGCTAGACTTTGATAGAAAGGTGCTAACAGTTCCCTTTCTCTACCAGCCAGCATGCTAGATCACTTACATTCTTCAAAGCACCCATCATAGCCATGAATCTTCAAGCATCATTTAATACTCTATATCACTGTCTTTCTTTTCCTCACCCTCTTTACTTTGTTACAATACAGAAACATCTTAGATAAATTCAAAGTCCACTTTTCTAATTACTACTGACTGGTCAATGACTAGAAAAACTACATGCTGAAGCTGTTTAATGTAGCGCAAAAATCAGATCAGATTTCTGATTATGTAGTTTAAGAATAGTATAGAATTGCTATAGAACAAAACCTGAATAGCAAATCTACCTACTCATATCTAAAATACAATTAAACAATATCCATAAAGCCTTTCATTCTTCTGCATCTTTTGATGTGATAAAAATGTGATAATTTGGTGAGACAACAAATTTAAGCATATCAGTCATTTGATCCAGCTATGCATCTGTTTGCACTATATACACTATATTGCCAAAAGTATTCGCTCACCCATCCAAATAATCAGAATCAGGTGTTCCAATCACTTCCATGGCCACAGGTGTATAAAATCAAGCACCTAGGCATGCAGACTGTTTTTACAAACATTTGTGAAAGAATGGGTCGCTCTCAGGAGCTCAGTGAATTCCAGCGTGGAACTGTGATAGGATGCCACCTGTGCAACAAATCCAGTCGTGAAATTTCCTCGCTCCTAAATATTCCACAGTCAACTGTCAGCTGTATTATAAGAACGTGGAAGTGTTTGGGAACGACAGCAACTCAGCCACGAAGTGGTAGGCCACGTAAACTGACGGAGCGGGGTCAGCAGATGCTGAGGCGCATAGTGTGAAGAGGTCGCCAACTTTCTGCAGAGTCAATCGCTACAGACCTCCAAACTTCATGTGGCCTTCAGATTAGCTCAAGAACAGTGTGCAGAGAGCTTCATGGAATGGGTTTCCATGGCCGAGCAGCTGCATCCAAGCCATACATCACCAAGTGCAATGCAAAGCGTCGGATGCAGTGGTGTAAAGCACGCCGCCACTGGACTCTAGAGCAGTGGAGACGCGTTCTCTGGAGTGACGAATCGCGCTTCTCCATCTGGCAATGTGATGGACGAGTCTGGGTTTGGCGGTTGTCTGGTGTGGATGAACTTGACTGGCCTGCACAGAGTCCCGACCTCAACCCGATAGAACACCTTTGGGATGAATTAGAGCGGAGACTGAGAGCCAGGCCTTCTCGTCCAACATCAGTGTGTGACCTCACAAATGCGCTTCTGGAAGAATGGTCAAAAATTCCCATAAACACACTCCTAAACCTTCTGGACAGCCTTCCCAGAAGAGTTGAAGCTTTTATAGCTGCAAAGGGTGGACCGACGTCATATTGAACCCTATGGATTAGGAATGGGATGTCACTTAAGTTCATATGCGAGTCAAGGCAGGTGAGCGAATACTTTTGGCAATATAGTGTATATATATATATATATATATATATATATATATATATATATATATATATATATATATATATATATATATATATACATAATCATTATAAGAAGAAGAAACAGCACTTTATTACTTATTACTTCCCTTATTACTCTCCTTCATTAGTGCATGTGTGCATATGTGTGTGTGTATGTGCTGATCTTTTTTGTGTCTGCTCATAATGTGCACTAGATATCCATTACTTTTTTCCCAAAAGTAATGTTACAGGACATGGCTCTGTTGAAAGCACTGATTATTTTATAGTGAACAGATGCATAGCTCTCTTATTTTCAGTGAAGAAGAGAGACAAATAGAAACTGCATTCACTTTAGACTTATTGAAACCTCTTTTACTTAATGTCTACTGTGATCACTATAAGCTTTGTATATAAAATTGTTGCTGCCTTGCGGGGAAAATATTAAGGCACATGTGCTAAATGTGTTCTATTAGCTAATTTCATTTAGCCTGCACAAACTTCCCAAAAAATCATATATCTCATAGAACTTCATACAAAACCAGTAATATTTAGAATTCACAGCAAACCTGTTGCATAGCAACCTCCCACATTCTACATGTAGGATCACATCTCACAGTGCTTAAACACTGTTGACTTTCTAAAACATACTCAGCAATATGGTCTGGTGTGATTCAAAGATTAACAATGACAATGAAATATTGTATGAAAAGTATAATCCATCTCTTAGACAAAAATGTTGAAAAACTAAAAGGCGATTGTAGCTGAAACATAGAAGAGGCTAAGAACCTGTATACTTACTGAGCACTTCATAAGGAACACCTGTACATTGCCTCATTTATGCAATGATGCCAATCATATGGCAGCAGTACAATGCATAAAATCATACAAATAAGGGCCAGTAGCTTTAGGTAATGCTCATGAATAAGGGGGAAGGGGGGGTCTCAGTGATTTTAACTGTGGTTGGTGCCAGATGGGCTGGCATGACTATTTCTGTAACTGCTAACTAAAAATCTGATTTCATGCACAAAAATCTCTAGAGTTTCTTAGAATGTGCTTATAAAGAAAAAAAAACATTCAGTGAGAAGCAGTTCTGAGAATGAAAAAGCTTTCCTAGTGACAAAGGTCAACATTGAATAGTCAGACTGATTAATACAGTACACTATATACAAAATGATGGTAATGTGAATTACTTCAGTAGCTCATGAATTTTTTATCTAGCCTGAAATATTGTTCATATACTGTATTTCCTAATCACCTGCCTCTTACTGACATCAAGAAACATATTTCTGTTTTTAAATTTTAACTGTTATAATAAATGCTATCACCTAATAGTGATAAACAGCTGACAAAAGGTAGAATTTGCATTTATACACCTGGATATAGGTGATACTGATCATTATTATCCATTATACTTATGGTCATTGGAGACATAATAACCATAGTGTTATAGGACAATCTCTTATTATAAAATCAGCACAAAACTAAACAAAAGTTTCCTACTTGCATGCAAAGCAGCTTTTGACTATAGTGTCATGATGAATAGAGCTCTTTTGGTGTGTAACCAGACACACCCAAAGGGACCCAATGACCATTGTTAATTTTTTATGGATTAAAAAAGAGGAAGCTATCAAAAAGGTCATTCCAAGCAAGCAATGCTATATGCAGATCACAAGCATTTTAAAAGAAACCGGATTTCTTGCTGATCATCCTGTCAACATGTGCTAACAAACTTTCCTCTTCTTGGTCAGTTTCAGGAAAAACAAACAAAATTTCCACTCCTAACAAGATAAAAAAATCAGTGCTTGCATAAGCTCAGTTTTTAGTATTAGAAACAGCAGTTTATTGGATTGATCATATGCATTTCCAAAATTTCTTTATGCCGATGTTATGGAGCATTTAAATTTGATACTCCATTGCTGAGCATGTCTGGTAAATCAATCTACTAATATTTCATGAGTTTCATGAGTATGGCATGTTTTCCAATAAAGGGCCTTTGTGACATTTATGCTCCAGATGAGTCCAGGTGCCAAGCAGTCAACTTGCAGGAACACCCATGACAGAATTCAGCCTTAAGATTCCATTCCCATGGTGTCACTGGGGTAGGTTTCCATTTAAAGGTCAATAAGTCAGAACTAAATGAATCTCTCTCTCTCTCACACACACACACACACACACACACACTCCCAGACACAAGAGCCATCTTAAATATCACAGCCCTTCAGTCTTGCTACCACTTTAAACTTTTTTTTTATTTACAATCATTTTCTACATTTCTAGATGTTTCTGTCTTTTGAAGGTTTCAGTATTCATTGAATATGCAATACTCCTAAGTAGACCAACTTATTCCAAACTTAAATTGATTTAAAACAGCACAACATATCCTGAAATCAAATAAGTATCTCTGTTGGATACTAGCTGATGAATGGATTTGCATAAAGCTCAGGGTGGCTTTTAGTTGTTAAACACATGTTGTGGCACTTAACCTCAGCTTCGTTGTCTTTAAACATATCAAGTGACAAAACCCTATTGGCAAAACAGGAGTTAGGCAAACTCCATAGCCTTTGCTGGGAATCTGATGCATAGTATGCAAAGAAAATGTAGTTAGAATAAAATGAACTCATTTGACTGTCAAAAGTCAAATCATCACATTAAAATTTAATCATCATATTAAAACAATGTTCCCTTTGTGCCAAAGTAAGAGAATTAATGTTCTCTCCAAAACAGTAAGGTAGCAATAAATGCTGCCTCTATCGAAACCAGTGCTACTTTTTAATTGTTGAACAAGTAAGCAGAGAGATTCCTCATCATAAAATAAATTTTTAGCTAGAATATGAACTTAACTTCATAACTTTATCCTTTAACACCACAAGCACCCTTGATGGAATAGAAAATGTAGGCATTTTTCTGTTGATTCACAAATAAATGTATTCTAAATAAGTTTATTTCTGTAGTTTTATTTCATATGTACCCACTGGCCACTTTATTAGGAGCACCTTTACACCTGCTCATTTATTCAATTATCCAACCAGCCAAATATGTGGATGCAGTCATTGACTTTAATCATGACATGGATGGTGTTGCTGGTTGGAGATTGAGGAAAGGTATGGTAACTCATGTAACCACTTATTACAACCTTGGTGAACAGAAAAGCATCTCAGAAAACCCAAAATTCTATTATGTGAACATGAACCAGAATATCAAAGTATATAGTTCCCAATAAACCATTAAGCCAGTAAAAGTAAATTTGCACTTTGACATAGATTTTACAAGTTTCTGAAAATTCTGTCCCAGAGACGTGTTCTGTTCTGGTGGCTCATTTTGGCATTTTCCTTCCTGCCCTTTGGTCACAAGTGGAACTGTACCACAAATGTATTATTTGTTATTACAGTTTGTAAAGGACACGTGGCCCTTCTACTTTACAAAGCTTAGATTAGACTTATCTTGATTACACATGTATAATGTGTACTTACCCCAGTGGACAGATACAGCCGGGCACACAGGGCTCATGACTGGAGCAGGTCAGGTTAAGCAAGTATGACTCACAAGTGTGAACACAAGCCAAACCTTTCCTAGCTGAAAGTCCTTGCACCATATTCCCACAGTCTTCATAAACTTGTCCTGGAGGGCAAAATTTATCTGAAGAAATAGTACAAATATACACATTGATAGTTGATCCAACAATTTGGTATATTTTATGTATATCCAAAACCCCCAGTTCTTTCAAATATCCTTGCAAAGAATCAAGCTTTGAGTCTCAGATTTTAGTTATATGTGAAGCCATAAATAATGACACTCACCTGTAATAATGCTTTGTGAGACAAATTTTCCATCTTGACAAATTCTATATGGAGAATCAGTATATAGTTTTAATTTAGTTATACTCAGACAAAATAGACAAATTATCCAGATGCATTCATTTGACAATTATTTGCCAGGATCTTACTGTATATCTGATGATGTCAGAATCACATCTCCAGGAGAGTAATCAGCTCCCAGGAAGGAACATGGGCATTCACTCCTACACAATGCATATATGCCTTGAGTTAGCAATTTCATTACATGAGTAATATATAGTGTAGTTTAATATTCAAACATTCTAATATTTAAAAATATTTAAACATTGACAAAAATATTGTTATTTTAGCTAACACAGCATATTGTAGTTAACGAACTAAATAATGAGTATGAAGTCAAAGTGCAGCCCTTTAGCTTTAATATTGTTACAAACAAAATTGGTGAACTGTGTAGAATTTGCAGCAGTTTATAACAAGTAAGGTAAGAGTTTCCACATCATACAATTTATTTCTTGATTTGTCATCATATAATTAATTAATTTTATATGTGGCAAAAAGATTATTATTTACCAAAATAATTGGATAAACTAATTGAATCATAAATTAAATTTGTAATTTTCATTATTTGGTTGCAAATCATCTGTAGTTAATGACTGTCAAATGGCTAGAACCCACCAGATACTGGGTCCCTGCTGTGAACACATTATCAACAAATATCAGGGAACAAGTTGGCAGCCACAGATACCCACACCAAAGACAATGTGGCACACTTAGTTTTCCATACTCATACTCATTTCCAGTTCAGTTCAGTTCCATTCATTTCAATTTGATTGGATACTGTCAAAGAAAAATCTTCACAGAAATGTATAAATTACAGGCAGAAATGTTTATACGTTCATAGCAATGAAAATCTCCATGAGACAACATGAGAAAGAAGCCATGACAGGAATCAGGAATAGGCTGAACCTATTCTCATCTCGGTAACACTGAATGATGCAAAGTTAATGTGTTAGAAGCAGAAAAAATGGGCAAGCATAAGGAATTGAGCGAGTTTGACAAAGGCTAGATGATCAGAGGATCAGAGCATCTCCAAAACTGCAGCTCTTGTGGGGTGTTCCCGGTCTGCAGTAGTTGAATGGGCGAAGGCTGGCCCATGTGGTCCATTCGAACAGACAAGCTACTGTTGCTCAAATTGCTGAAGGCATTAATGCTGGTTCTGATAGAAAGGTGTCAGAACACACAGTGCATCACAGTTTGTTGTGTATGGGGCTGCATAGCCGCAGACCAGTCAGGGTGTCCATGCTGACCCCTGTGAAAACACCAATGGGCATGTGAGCATCAGAACTGGACCAAGGAGCAATGGAAGAAGGTGGCCTGGTCTGATGAATCACGGTTTCTTTTACATCCCATGGATGGCTGGGTGCATGTGCGTCGCTTACCTGGGGAACACATGGCACCAGGATGCACTATGGGAAGAAGGCAAGCTGGTGGAGGAAGTGTCATGCTTTGGGCAATGATCTGCTGGGAATCCTTGGATCCTGCCATCCATGTGGATGTTACTTTGACATGTACCACCTACCTAAGCATTGTTGCAGACCATGTACATCCTGTCATGGAAACGGTATTCCCTGATGGCTGTGGCCTCTTTCAGCAGGATAATGCACCATGCCACAAAGCAAACGTGGTTCATGAATGGTTTGATGAGCACAACAACAAGTTCCCCAAATTCCCCAGATCTCAATCCAATCAAGCATCTGTGGGATGTGTTGGATAAACAAGTTCGATCCATGGAGACCCCACCTCAAAACTAAAGGATCTGCTGCTGACATCTTGGTGCCAGATACCACAGCACACTTTCAGGAATCTAGTTGAAACCATGCCTCATCAGGTCAGGATTGTTTGATGTTTGATGCTTGGTCAGTGTGTTATATAATCAAAAAGACAAAATTGTGAACACAGGAACTTATGAGCTTTTGAGCAACTTCTGAATATAAGCATCAAAGTCTGAATTCATTATTGTATAATGTTAAGGTCTATTGTATCTAAATGAAGCTCTTAACTGTTCAATGATGAATGAATGAACGAATGAATGAATGAATGCAAAATGTTAACAGTCACAGTCCTAATGTTATCCATTGAAGAACATCAACAGCCATCCATTTGGTCTCTTAAAATGGGATGACCACATACACTATATGTCCAAAAGTATGTGAACAAATGCCCTTCACACCTATATGTGCTTGTTGAACATTCCATTCCAAAACCCCAGCCATTAATATAGAGTTGTTCCACAACTTTACTGCTATAGGAGCCTCCACTCTTCTGGGAAATCCCTCTTCCACTAGATTTTGGATAGTGCCTTTGGGGATTTTCTCATTCAATCACAAAAGCATTAGTAAGCTCATGAGCTGACATCAGGTGAGAAGGTCTGGTGCATGGTTGGCATCCCAATTCATTCCAAAGTTGTTCAGTGAGTTTGGGGCTCTATGCAGGTCACTTGAGTTAATTAATAGATCTAGAACATTTTAAAAGAAATACTAATAGAAAATAAAATCACAATGTGCTAAGATGGTAGATTGCATTAAAGATTGCATTACAAACTTTTGCCTGTTATGCAGTGGCTTTAACACAATATTTGTTGGGTGGTGTGTACACCAGGTTGCTGTAATTTTTTCTTTTTAATTCATTCTTTCTGTTTCCCCTAAAACATTTCTATTTGATTTCTGCTCAAATTAATTTGCTTGTTATATCACATTAAATGTTAAAAAGAATCTTGACATGATTTTGCTTAGTTACAGCTTAGTTATTTGCTTTCCTTAAGTGAATTGAATTTTGTTTAAAATTTTGTTTAAAAAGTACCACCAAAATGAACCAAAATGAATTTACACATACACACACACACACACTCTCTCTCTCTCTCTCTCTTTCTCTCTCTCAGACACAAACAAACATATGAATCTTCAGACTGCAAGTGTTAAACTGGGACTGTCTGACTGTTCATGATAGTAGTATGTTTTCTGTGTGAGTACTGTACTGAAAATGTGCAAAATCACTGTGACAAACAGATCAGTATAATACATCAGGCTTTCTTTTAAGCTATGGAAAGCTGGGTTTTGGTCAATTTACCTTTTAACGCAGGTCTGTGTGTGCATGCTGTAGTATGTGCCTTGAGGACACACACATCCCTCCTCACACTCATCGCCACAAACCTTTGGGAGTGACAGGGAGAGGCAGTGCCGTTCACAGGATGACACACACACACCATATTCCATTGTTGGCGGACAGGTCACAGCTGCAGAACATACAGACGCCTTAACATGGGACTAGGAGATAAATGACTTTAAATGGTTTGGCAGTACTGATTAGAAGTTGCATAAAGGCATTTATTGTTCACTCACCACATTCAGGCACATGTGAGCGGAACTCAATGATGATATTGTGCTTCCTGCAAGTGCGTATGTAATGGGCAAGAGCAGAACAGAGACACGGCGTTCCACACCTGCACACATCTGCACGGCACTGCAGCTGGAAGGCCATGGGACTCACATGCTCATGACACACAGCAAATACCTCCTGTGTCAATATGTCACACTTCTCCACAGCATAGGACGCTGAATTCAGGCAATATAAGTATACAGACACATATTCAGCTGAATTATATGTAAATGACCCCAATTAGGCTGTTGTCCAAGCGTTGAAAATGTTCAATCCCTTACATTATTTTTTGTACACACATTTAAAAATTTGTGTTAACATGGTACAAAAAAAAGTTGGCAATAAAGATTTGTAAAAACCAACAACAAAAAATAAGCATCACAGTCTGTATAGGCAACATTGGAAGAAATCTGTATACAGAAATTCCAATAAGAGCTTGCCTGTGATGCATCACAAAAAGTAGGTCAATCAGCATACTTGTCAAGTGGTGACAAAACCAGTGAAACATTACACATGTGAATAGTGGAGTAATAAGTCATTCATTGTACCACAAAATTATTTTTAATTGTTTAAATGTATCTAAACGTAATGCATAATCTTTTCTAAACCTATAAACACTGATGCACATGCACAAAACATTACATGTTGAGGTAGATGGGTAACTACAGAAAAACGGCGCATTGATTTCCACTTCTAACAGCCAAGAACAATAATCAGAGACTATCAAGGTCATAGACTCACCCTGAAATGAAAATGTCAATTAGTCTCAGGTTCTTGTTCTAAACTGAATGGAGCTGAACCTGATTAAATTTCTCCTGTAGTAGCCCATCCACCTCAAAGCTAGAGTTGGATGGGCTAGTTCAGGAGAAATGTACATCAGGTTCCACTCCTTTCAGTTATATAGTATATAGTAGCTCTGTTCAACATTTACAGGAAAAAAGGCTTACAGGAAAAAATTGTGAATAGGCAGAAAATGAGCATAAATGTACAACATAAGCATGAAGACGAATCTGGAATGCTTTGCAGTATGTATGTAGACTCCAGTTAACTCCAGTTGACTCCAGCAATTCAGTTAAGCAGTAAGTAGTAAGTAGTTAATGCTATTGGTAGATATTTTTTTTATTTTGTACTCTTTATATCACAAAGCTAGGAAAAATAGGCACAACTTTTAAGCACAGCTCAGATGACTAACAAGTTTGAACAACTTGTACAGTTGGTAGTGCAAAACGTCAAATATACAAGACATTCAGACTTTTATATTTTCATACAAATACATGGAATTTGTGTATGACTACATGCTGCCTTTACACATTTATAATGTTTTGTCTTTTTCCAATTTTGCAGCTGTTGTAATGACACGGTTAAATTGGGGAGGTGATCAAACAGCAAGCTTCAGAGTGCCGCAAATGAATATTAAGTTTAACCATTTGTTTACAAAACTTTTGGGTACACACACAGTGAGCACAACTACAAATAGAAATTTCACTGAAATAAAAGTGAATTTCAATTTAATGCATTGTGGGACTGTTTATTTAGTTGAGAAGCAATATAAATATTTTCTAAAATAAGACTATAGTTGACATTATAAGACATTGAAAAGACATCTGCAATTGCAGAAAATTTTAAACTTGTACATGGGTCCTGTGGGCCTCAAAATGGGACGTTCAGAAGAAGGAGTGAAAGGCATAAAAAAGTTTCATTGTGGCTGCTTACGGGACATGTTTTTAACATATGACATTTAACACAGGCCATTTAAAAGATATTTCTTTGATGTATATAAGCTCAGTGGGTTAAATTTAGCGAGTCAGAGGAAACGGTGAAGAAAATGCATGGAAGCATTCATTCTGTCCATTCATTATATGGGTACAAATCTAAATCCTTTTTAGATATCAGAACCTTCAACATGAATGACAAATGTAAGCATAACATTGAATGACTTTGCACAGGAATCCATTAATTTATAACAGATTTATAGTTTATAACAATTTATAGCCAGGTCCTGATTATAATTTTTTTAAGTATGTGTCTGTGTGTCTATGTGAGTTACCAGCTTGCTGATGAGTATCACATGGATCCAGCTGAGGTAAACTGGGCCGTGGCAGGCAGGCTGATGGCAAGCGCCAAGCATTTCCAAACAAGTTTGGAGAACTCTCTATCATGCCTGATGGTGCACTGAATTGCATACAATAGACAAATTAAAAGAGAGACAAACAAAATACAAACACAAGACATGGCCAGATGGGAGAGACTATCATTATATTATTGTAGTTTACTATTTGTTTCATACAGTGACATTTAGCATAGGAGCAGGGGATAATTTTTCAAATCAAGTATAGAAACAGTCTATATCAGTCTAAATCTGTCTCACTGTAGTCTTAAAATAGAAAAGTTAGATTTTCTAAACAGGTGCAATATTGACTTTAATTGAAAGTTAAATAAAGGCCTGTGGCCAGCAACTTTGGGATTTACACAGGAAATGAAACATCGAATATGAATACAAAAACTGGATGAAACAAAGATACTCACAGAAAGTCATCCTGTATATTACCATTGAAGGTACCACACAACCCCACTGTATTGTCCCTCCACAGTTCTCCAAGCTGCAAGTACAGCCGAAATTCTTTCCAGTTGTACTGAAGCCGTAAACCCTGCACTGTCTTTAACTGGACAAACATGGATGATAGCTCCTGGATCTGAAACATCTCTATGAAGAAAAATAAAAATGCATGCATTTAGTTGGACATAAGTACAATTAACATAACTACAATTAGCATGATATTAAATTTATCTTTGTCTGTAGCAGAAACAGTAACGTGTTACCATCTGAATATGGCAGAGAGACACGAATCTGGCTTGCCATGTACACCTCCCCACTGTGGCTGATTGTGACCTCAGTGCGAGGGTCCTCATTCAGGACCAGGTTCACTGACTGAATACAAGCCCCATCCAAATTCTACAGTGCAGTACACACACACACACACACACACACACAGACCTATAGAGGCATTGCAAGCACTAGTGAAGAACAGCAAAACAGGTAGCACAACATATTTTATCTGTTTCAATTGTAGATCATTTAGTAATTATGTAATTCAGTAACTGGGCAAGTATTCATGAGAGATCATATATTCTGAGGAAATTTGAGGCTGAATTGTGGCACTCTGAGGCTGAATTGCTTCATTCATGAGACTACAGATGCTACCAAAGCTGAAGGCTGCCCAAAAACAGATCTCCCAGTAAGCATTTTACTGAAATGCTTCTCTCTCTGTCCTCTCACTTTCCCTCCACTACAAGGTCTTTGAAAGTCATTCACAGCTGTCAGAGATAAGCTGAGAAAGAAAAAGAAAAGCTTTGGGGCCTTTTGATGTTCTATCAAATGTTGTAGCACACAGCATATCAAACTCTTTTTCATCTTCACCAAAGAGCTGTAAAGAAGTAAACGAAATCTGACAGACAGCTCTATTCCAAAAATATATACTAATCTAGTAAATATATGTGTTCTACATAATTTGTTCCAGACTACCAAAATGGTTTCCTTCACAGCTGATGGAATGTTCCCATTTCCTTGTTTCTTTGGCAAGTATTAAAAGCAAAGTCATGCTTTTCCTCCTTCCCATCCTCGTCATGCTGAGGAGTTGAGGAAGTGCATTCAAAAGTGGTCAGTATAGCCCTAAAATAATTTTTGCTAATGGTTTTATTGTTATAGCCCACAGTATTTTATGGAACCCATACCAAGCACAGCATGTTTATACTCGTACCATCAGGTAAATGCTTCAGGATGTAATGTCAAAAACCACATGGCTAAGGAACATTTTTTATCTGCAGGCCAGCAAGCTTGTCAATAACTATCAACCACTGCTGCTAATACAGCATTTACAACTGACTCTGTCCAGTGAGGTAGTAGACCCCAATTGCTACACACAAACAAAGCCGTTTTTCTGTTATCGAACCTGTAGAATATTGCACATTTTAGCACAGCTCAAATTGAATGAATCTTACACTGTATATCACTTTGTACAAGTATATGTGCATATATAATATATATATAATATATATATAATATATAAGTATATATTAGCCTACCTACATCCCAACAGTACTTATTAGTAACATTAATTTTATATATTTATACATTAAGTAAGAATTTCATTGTGCAGTGTACCTGCATGTTTGCACTGAAATTATGCGTCAATACTAGTGGTTTTGATAGCCATAGTGGTATAACAGTATTATTATTAGTCCAGTACTGTGTAAAAAGTGTACACACCCTATTAAAAAAAAGACTTAAAAGAAATGATCATATACCTGTCATCTCTGAAGTGATTCTGATTAATGAGTATGTAAATAGTATTTAGGTGTTTATTCTGTTTTCATTTCTTTGTATCTAACTTGCAATTCTAGCAGCTATAATAGACTTTGTATTTGTACTGCATGTGACATAATCCTAGGGAATACTGCCATTCTAATCAAGAAAGGACACAAAATTACAGCAATCTGGATTTTCTTTCATGATAATGATGCCAATAAAAGCAAAGCTTACTTAATCTGTGCCAGGTTTAAACACCCTGGGGTGAATTGGAACACTGGCTCTTGACCTCACTAAAGCTCTTATTCTTTCCATGTACTTGAATTATAAAATTTGAATTTGTATTGATACTATAACTAATGTAGCCTGCTAATCATTTCATTTAAAATCAATTTGCTAAGTGCATGAACACACAAGTGTCTGTTTTCAATTTAAACTGGAGAAACATAAATAGAGATAAATGTTACATGATGTCCATGACTTAATTCTTAAGGCAAATTCACATTGGACATCTAATTCAACTGCATATTAAAAAGAATTATTGAGTACATAACAAATCATGCAAAAGGGTAATAGGAGCACTTTAGGAACAATAAATAGAAATCAGTCATAGGCAGAATTTTGCATTCAAAAAGAAGCCTTTCTGAGAAATCAATCAACTAAATTCTAAAAGCATTTCTATAGTTTTTTCACTACTCTGTAATTAGCATGTCATGTACTGAAGCACCTCTAACACTTACTGTAATGATGAAAACTTGTGATAGCTTTCATGTGATATATTTTTTTTAAATAGCAGTCAACTGTAAAGTTTGAGTAATCCTGTCTGACAGGAGTTAAACCAATTGTGGTGTTCTGCTGATGTAGCCCGTCCACCTCAAGATTTGTGCAAGTTAAGATGCTTTTCTGGTCACCGTGGTTTGTGAAGAATAGAATTTCCTTGAACCTTGAACCAATCTGGCCTTTCTTTTTCCACCATTCTGTGTAAACCCTAGAGACTAGAGACTTTCGTATGTGAAATTCACATATATCACAGTTCAACATCATTCTGAAGTTTCTTGTGAACAAGTATACATGTGATGTCAGGGTTACAGACATGAAGTGATGACTGTGCTAGTACTACTTTGCAAGAAAAGGAGCAAATGGGAATATCTGAATAGTTATAAAGGAAACCATTGTAGGATGACACAGAAGCCTTCCGCTTCAGTAAAACAATTTCACAGAAATTGCAATTTAACAATATTTCTGTTAAATGGTCTGACAACTAACCAAAATTATTTTTAAGAGTAACAACTTATAGTTGATTGATCTAAAAAAAATATTTATATTCAAGAGGAATCACAAAAGTGTTAAAGCACTTACAGGTCCACATGGGGAATTCTGGATTGTCACAATAAACCCGCCTGGGTTTCGGCTTTTGGCTAAAACATACTGACATGTAGCCTGGAAGGTGTAAACCTGGCCATCAAAAGATTGAAAGTACATATCTCCTGTAACTGAGCATTCCCCTGCAACATATAACACAGAGTGTGTTCAGATATAGTATAGAAATATAATCAGATTAAATATTTTTTATTTTTTAATTTTTTTAAGATTTTACTTAAGTCAGCTTTCACTGGATGACGGTTCACTCTTTCAGCCTGCAGTTCTATTGTAGCAACATGTATTCTAGTATAGGTTTGTAATTTTTCATTTACTATATCAGTGAACGAAGACACAGAAGTTAATGCTAGAGCCAAACATAGTGTAAAATAAAAAGCATCACAGAATGAATGGGATATACACTGCATAAAGCATGTGTCTGGCATAAAAAGTGCTTAATCTGGATATTCAAGGAAGTTATTAGAAATGTATAATCTCTTTTGTTACATGAGCTTTTGGCTGTCTGCTTCCAAAACATTTTTAAGCCCAATTTTGACCTTCAATTTCAAAACTGCCACATGCTAATCAATGCATAAAAATATAACCACATATTGATTATATATGTCTTTTAAGTTTTCTCCCTGGTTTTATGTGAACATAGAGCATAATAAATACAGAGGAAGTCATTTCAGTATTCAGTATTCATATTCATCAAGACAATGACCAAATGCATACAGCAAAGGACTGCAGGGGGGAAAAGTGGAGTCCAGTCAATCACCAGACCTTAATCAAACTGAGCATGCATTTTATATACTGAAGCTAAGCTTGATAGAAGAAACTCCCCAAAAGAAACAAAGAAACACTGAAGAAGCTGTGATACAAGCCTGAAAAAGCATAACCAAAGAAGAATCCAACATTGTGTGATCTGTACTGATAACTGCAACAGGTACTCAGAATTTGTCATTTAATTATTTAAGACATGGTGTGTCATAGTCTCAACATATTAATGACATTAACAGATGTAGAGACTAAATAAGAGTGAATAGAGGGACAGAGTTAAAATCTGAAAGAGCATGAACCTGGGCAGCTGTGCTCTGTGCAGTTCCATACGCCCCCAACACAAGTGCTAAAAGAGACAGAGACATTACCGGCACAGAGTCAATTGAAATGTTTCTATCATGCTATTTATATACCATTATAAATATTGCATTGTGTGACATTGTATAGAATTGGTTGTGTCCAACCAGTTGTTGCACTCCTCCTGTATAGTGTGTCCTGAAGGGTAGAGCATTCCCCGGTGTTCACAAGGACAGTCTGATGGCTTCACACAGATGCCATCCTCATAGATTAACCCTGTCAATGAAAGTCATACTTTCCCATCATTTTTCTGATGGTGCTGTCTTGAACATAAACATGTGACTACAGCCATTCACGAGCATAGAAAAATGAAAAAATGCAAGAGAGCCTAAACACTAGGTGAATGCGAGAGGGTGAAATCTCAAATAAGAGAGGGAACAAGAGACTCTACAGCAGTCAGTCATTAATATATTCATTCAACTTTTATTAACCACTACACATTATTACAGCTAGTTCATTTGTTTTTTGGCAAGTTAATTTAAAATTAAAATTGCCATTTATCTCAAATGTTCAGAGAAAGTGAGTTCATCTCACACTTCGATACAGTACATTAAACATTTCAGATAAATTTCAATCAGGTTTTAGAGCTTTTCAAAGTACCAAGCCAAGATTACTGAAGGTAACAAATCATTTGTTAATTCAAATTTTGTAACAAATTTTGTTATCCATTGTTTTTCAAGATTCAAGATTCAAGATTCAAGAAGCTTTATTGTCATTTCAACCACATATAGCTGGCGCAGTACATAGTGAAATGAAACAACGTTTCTCCAGGACCTGGTGCTACATAAACATACAACAACAAGTTCAACACAAAAACAACACCACAGAGCTAGGACAGAAGTTTGTCTTAGCCACGTAAAGTGCACAGTGTGCAGCTAGGTGCAAACAGAGCATAGACAAGACAGTGCAAAAGACAATAAATACAAGAAAGACAACACAAAAGAACACAGGACACTTAGCGCCGAAAAGAAAGAAAAGAACATGTGTAATGGAATGTAAGTGAAATAAAATAAGATAAAGTGAAATGATGTAAAAAAAGTATTGTGCAAAAATATTGTGCAAAAATACACAGCAGCGGTTGAGGTAGTGCAAATAGAAATAAACATAAATATAACTATAGCAGCGGATGACAGGTTGAGGTAGTGCAACCTACAGTGTCTGTTATTTTGATTGTCAGATCAAAGTACAGCGTTTGACACAATCAATCACTATAGTCTCTTAAAGTGTGGCAAACAGGGTCTGGTATTACAGTGGTTTGCTTCCTATTTCTAGGGTAGGCTTTTCTGCTGGCACTAGGTCATTTTCCTCATCACCTTCTGAGGCCTATTTTGTTCTACCTTTATCAAAAATATAACTTTACTTATCAGGACATACATATCATTGTTATGTTAAAAATTCCAAATTCCTTCTCATAAAACCAGATGATAAGCATTGTTATGCTGACGATTTCCAAATTCCTATCAAACCAGACATTAATCATTCATTTGACCGTCTTTTTCCATGTCTATCCAAAATCAAGACTTGGATGGCAAACAGCTTCCTACAATTAAATGAAAATAAAAAGTCTTGCTCGAATCTCACATTCAGTTAAAAATCAGTCAGGCTCCCTAAGTAACAACTTGCCTAGTCATGCAAAACAAATCTTGGTTTTTGTTTTGATTACATTTTCAAAATGTAGATCTATCACTAAATTAAAATACTTTTTTGCATGCATGAATCAAAATATCAAGGTCTTTACAAGAAAAGGAGTTTATTTCATTTATCAATAGATCAAAATTGGAAATTGCTGCAACTTGGTTGGATTCTTGTAATTCCTTGCATGTCTGCCTGCCCCAGTCCACCATTTCTTGGTTGCAATTGTGCCAGTCTATGAACTATGAACAGGAACAAAGAAGAGGGATCATCTTATTCCTATTCTTGGCTTTTACCATTACGGCCTCTCCAACATTGCTTCTTTTTAAATATAGTCTTAAAACGTATTTTATTGTTTAGCTTTTGATTCATTTTAGTTAATTAAATACTGTTATTATAATTGTTTTTGTTGTCATTGACAACTTTTGATATTGAAACTATATTTGATACTATGAATTGACTTGAAACAGATACATACGTATATACACCAATCAGCCATAACATTATGACCACTGAGAGGTGAAGTAAATTACACTGATTATCTCCTCATCATGGCACCTGTTAGTGGGTGGGATAGATTAGACAGCAAGTGAACATTTTGAAGGAACAGTGGTGAACCGGTGACAGGGTCATGGGTGGCCAAGGCTCATTGATGCACGTGGGGAGTGAAGGCTGGCCCGCGTGATCCAAACCAACAGATGAGCTACTGTTGCTCAAATTGCTGAAGAAATTAATGCTGGTTCTGATAGAAAGGTGTCAGAATACACAGTGCATCGCAGTTTGTTGTCTACCTAAGCATTGCTGCAGACCACGTACACCCTTTCATGGAAACGTTATTGATGCCTGTGCCCTGATGGCTGTGGTCTCTTTCAGCAGGATAATACGCCGTGCCACAAAGTAAGAATGGTTCAGGAATGGTTTGATGAGCACAACAACAAGTTTGAGTGTTGAAATGGCCTCCAAATTCCCCAGATCTCAATCCAATTGAGCATCTGTGGGATGCGCTGGACAAACAAGTCCGTTCTATAGAGGCCCCACCTTGCAACTTACAGGACTGCTAACATCTTGGTGCCAGATACCACAGCACACATTCAGGGATCTAGTGGTGTCTAAGCCTCAATGGGTCAGGGCTGTTTTGGCAGCAAAAGGGGACCAACACAATATTAGGCAGGTGGTCATCATGTTATGCCTGATCAGTGTTATGAATGTCATGGCCAATACTTTTGTTTTTGTTTTACAGTGAGGTCAAAAATTGTCATTATATCAAAAGATGAATATGAAAGAATTTGGATGTCAGTATTTATTTCTTAATATTTACATCTACAGGTGCTGGCACCTTTTGTTTGAACCAAACCATTTTTTAATTGATTAAAAATGTTAACTGAAAGACGATACTTGTTACCCAGTTATACCCTGTTATATTAATTGTTTAAACAATGAATAGCTCTGAACATCCTTTCTTGGTCTGATACGGTCTCTGGCAGAAAAGTAAGCCATTTAAAATCTGAGAAAAGAGGGCGGATCCATCAGCACCATTGTGCAAGCATTGCACAATAACCTTAACCCAATTGAGCATGAATTTCATCTCCTGAAGAGGAGACTGAAGGAAGATACCCTCTGAAAGCAAGCAACAACTGAAAGAAGCTGTATGGCAGGCATGGAAAGCATCACAAAAGAAGAATGCAACAGGCTGATCATTGGGTCACTGTCAGTAGGATATCGGCTTGATGCAAGCATATTAAGTGTTATTTGCATTAATTTACTTGCTTACATAAAACATATGTGATGATGTGTGAAAATGTGTGATTTGTCACAAAGTTGTTTAACATATATAGAGTACATGTAAATATTAAGAAATTAAAGAAATGAAATACATTCTGAATAATACATCTGTTATCTCATGAAATATCTCATTCTGGAGGGGACAGTTTTTCTAAATATAAACAAAAAGAAAATTTCTTACTCACCATCTGGACAGTAGCAGCCATCCAAACACTGTAGTTTGTTGTCAATGCAGATGTGTTCAGTATTGCAGTGAACAGGACAACATGTGATGCACTCTCTGTAAATTAGCTCTGCAGGGCATTCAATCCCTGCACAAATCAAAAGAAAACTGCAATTAAAAATGTATAACACACCATGCATGATACACAACACACATTGCAAATGAGTCATTTCTGCAGTGTAATATTCAATACCATACTATTTTTATTGTTTAACTCATTCTCTACCAAATACAAATACATGTGCAAACCCAGATTTATACACAACAAATGCCATACAATTTTCATACAAATACTTCTTATGTGTTACATACCACACAGAGGAAAATGTGCTCTCCAGTTGTGCAATGGGTGTCCAGCATGAGCACATGCTCTTGTATACTCAGTGAGCACATTGCAAACCATATCACCACTGGAACCAGATCTACCCAATGGAATCAGCAGCATCATGAAAAATATAAAATATATAAAAAATATAAACCACACACACACTCTGAACACACAAATTGCTATAGAACAAATGTACTAACATACGGGACCTGCACAAATCCTCTTTCTCTATTTAAGATAGCTGTTGCAATTTATTTGTGATATAGTAAACTAATAAAGAGCTCATAAATCACCTAGGTTTTCAAACCTACCCATGTTCAATAATTTTGCAGCAGCCAGTGCAGATGTCCTGGAATCACCACACCATTAAGTAACACTTATGTGGAGGAGACACTGGCATGTGGAGGGTCTGCCAGAATGTGGACATTCTTTGTATTAATCATAATGTAGAGACGTGGAATTGGAAATGGCTGGAATACAGTGTGAAGGCAAATGCAGCATTCTGTAATCCATTAAGGATGTTTAACAATGCACATGCCTCAGTCGACTCAACCTTCAGTGTTAGGGTAATAGAATTGGAAACAAGGAAGTGTTGAAGGAGTTTTCATCAATCAGTGCATTACACACTCACTGCTGACCAGCTAAATACAAACCAGTATTTTTTGTGTGCTCCTACTAATGTTCTTATTTAGCATATTCCATACAACACAAGCTATGCCGGTTGAAAATTCAGTATCAACTGATCTGCAATGTGGTGACAGATGCCATTGTGGGAGATCACACATCATGATATTACGATCAAGGTGGATGTGAAGGGGAATGCCACTGGTTGTGAAAAGATTTGTCAATCACTTTGTATCCACATCAAATGAAGCAACAGAACATCTTCTCACATAGCTACAGACAACATTATAGATTCAAAATACACGAATGAGCCTAATGATTGCAGAGCTTTTAGAAACAGGACTTGACACATCAAATATTTTAAGTCAATATTACGATGGGGCTTCAGTGATGGCTGAGAGGCACGGTGGTGTTGAAAAGCTGTTGCAAGAGAGACAGGGGAGAGAAATCCCCTAGGTCATTGCTTAAAATGTCAACTGTATCTGAGAGTTAGGCAGCAGAGAAAGCAGTCACTGATTTATTTGACGTTTGTGGATGCCTGTACAAATTCTTCAGAAGGCCTATTGTTGCTGTAGCATATAAAGGTGGGTGGTTAAAATGACTACTTCATCAAAAGTGGACAGGATATTTAGACACTGTTTCTACAATAATAGAATCTTTTAAGGACATCACATCCTTATTGTTGGAGATTGATGCAAAGTGTGAAGATGAGGATGCAGCCCTTGTTTTTTTTGTGGGTAGTTTCTGAGTCTACCTCATGTTTTTTGCTTTTTGTTTTTTTTTTTTTTTTGCTTTAAAGCTGCTGATGTTGTTAGATTCCTCTAAAAGGATCTTTCAGGCAAAGGACATTAGTTGTTAACAGGTTTGAAAGTGGTGTCAAGGGCTGCTGAATACAACTAGAAACTCTGCTGTGAGTTCACTGAGCTGTGGAATAAGGTCTACAATTTTCACACTGCTATTCCTGCACCTTCAAAATGGAGACGCACAATGAATAAGGACATTGAACAATTCGTAGATTTAGTGACTACAGGACAAAGAGACAATGGCAAGAAAAGTTTTTTTTACAGTGTAAAAAAGAGAGATGGAAACAAAAGACAGGTGGACAGCACAAGATCTCCTCTCAAAATACCACAAAATGCTTATACCAGTGACTACTATAAGGAATGACTGCTATTGAGGAATGACTTCACTAACCGCCATCAGTACATGCACTATAGTAGTGAGGCACAGCAAGTTCAGGGACAAGGTCACCTGCAGATTTTTTTTACCGTGAGTTACAAAACAATGGAAGTATTTTCCTGACTATTTACTTTGTATTTTTTTATTGTATTTGCAGTTGTGTTTTCTATTGTGGACACATAAATTGTAGCATAATTCAAATGAAAATGCAAATCAAATATTTTGATATTGAAATATTTTCATATAATTTTCATATAATTTACATTTAAAGTACAGACCCCCTGTAAAAACTGAATACCCTCCTTTGAAGGAAACCAGTTCATCTCTCCCAAATCTACAACTGAACAGAAAGTAGAACACATTTTTCTGAGCTTTTGCTTGTTTAGGTCTAAAAACACGTTGACATTTGTAGTCTGGAAGTGTAGAATCAGATCACATTAACCTAAAGGTACCATGGGGCTGGTCTATTTTTATGTGAAAAGATGCCCCATGTCCTGGTCCAAGTGACTAATTTCTAGTAGCTAGTCTTGTCTTGCTGCCCCACCATAGAGGGATCAATATCTGCAGAATGAAATGATCACTCAGTGAAGCAGTAACATAATGAATGAATTGTCTGCATGTGCTATGCATGAGGTGTCATAAAAACTCACTTTAATGTCATCAGTGTGCCTGGACTTGGTGCTAGAACATTGTGCCATTTGACCAAGCCAGGTGTCTGAACAGATAAAATGAATGGTCCTTGGGCAACAAGAAAGGCTCTATTGAGTGAGCTTCTGGCAAGCCTAGAATGACTGATTTCACCAGGTTGTTTATAGCTGGGTCAGATTCAACCCAAAATCTGATATAAAATCAACCACCTGGCATGCCAAGCCAGTGTTGCTGATCACAGTCAGATCAGGGAAGGTTTGATAGTCCTCTACAAAGTCCTCTGAAATATTCCATATATATATATATATAGGATACAGGAATTTTGGATTAATAAAGGTATTTGTAAAAAGCCAAGAAAACTGTCTTTGTTGTTTTTAATACAGTGTCAGTGATCTGTTATACTTACAAGCAAATATCATTAGAGCAGCTGGCCATGTATGAATATGGACTGACAAATTCATGGCAGGATTTAAATGGATCTTCCAGTAAAGATGTACACACCTCCGCCACTTTCTGCATTAAAAAGTACATTAAAAATCCTGCATTACTGGGGATTTTCTGTGTCCAGTACTAATTCCCAATGTCTGTGTATACAATACCAGCAGATCATGGGGGTCTTGTGTAGAACAGGGAAATGGGTAGAAAGATGGAACCATTGGACATGTGAGCTGCTGTGGCTCCTCCTCCATCCAACTGTTCCCAAACATGGAAAGATTGTCTGTGAACACACCTGGACCACCCAAAGTACAATTGTTAATTGTTTTACACAATCACAGCATAGAAAACTTAAAGACAATATTAAACAGACACCATAAACCCCTAGTCTCATTGCTGTACTCACATACAGTATATGTGATTTTAGTGACTCTGACTTTAGTGACCTTTGTTAGCAACTTTGTTGATGCCAGACAGACTCAGTGACTATTATTATTGCCAGACAGGCTGCTTACACAGAATGGCACAGAGGTAAAAAGCAGTTCTGCATGAGGAAAACCTTGTTGATTATAATGATCTCTATCTCTAATGATCTCTCTCTTTCATCTCTATGATGAAATATCTCTCAAATATCCAAAAAAATCGGACACTTAATGATTAGAAAGATGTCCTGATCATTGTCAAATTTTCCCAAATTACTCCACTTCTTAAAATTACTAAATTAAAGTGAAAAAATGTTGTGAAGCTCTTATGTGCTTAGGCTGTTATTGCATCATTAATACAATATTGCCACATCCTCCCTAAAAGCTAGTCTCAGATCAGTCCTAGATAAACATTGACAATCATAGGAGTAGACATAGAAAGTAGTGAAGTAGTACAGACTTCTAAAGTACTGGATGACCTTGCCATTTCAGTACCTTAGTGAATGCTTTTTTATGTTCTGCCATGCCTTCATTGATCAAAAGTTACAGGCTCTTTGCTGGTACCTCAAATAATGATGGCTACAGCAAGGATAAAATTGATTTAGTAACCCTAATCAATGAATTGGCTTCATTTGTCACAAAAATTCAACATCACATATGGTTTGAGGGTTAGGTTTGCCCACATTCATGTGATCTAATTCAAAGAATTAGGCAAATCTCCTAGCAAAGATAGAAAACACAGTGATTTGTCAGTTATATATTTAAAATCAATTTATCAATATAATATATTTATTTATGAATATTTACCAGATAATCTTATTTAAATTTAAAGGGGAAGAGGAGTGCATGAGCTCATTTAAATATGTCAGATTCTCCAAGCACATATATGGATACTCAAGTAGCACTACATAAACCTAAAAAAAAAAAAGTACCATAGCTGGTTTTCAGATCATCTTGAACATCTGCATTGAAGTTGCCACACAGCCCACAGGTGCGACCCACAAATTCTGGATTCATCTTAATATAGATGGAGCTACTATGGCCCTGCCATGCCAGCATGAAAATCTGATGCTGTGATACCAGGATGTAGTCAGAGATCCTCTCCAGCTCAATATCATGAATATTATGTGGGAGCTGTAGACTGAAGAAGTAAAAATAAATATTATTAGAATTATATGCCCCAGTGACTATAAACCTGGTGACCTTTAACACTGCATATTCGTGTATTTTGCTGCTGTGACACACCTGCAACACAAGGCAGTTTACAAAACATTCAGCTTTAGAAATGTCAGTGGTGATGAAATGTCAATAACAGCCAGAAAAATACCCATACTGTACTATCTCATTATTTTAATTGGATTTTGTAGTTTTGTAGTATAAAACTATATTGTCACTAGAACAAAACTAATCTGAATATTCACCATAAGCTCACTGTGCTTAAATTGATTTTCTAGGTAGCCCTTATTAAAATTACTTGTTCATACTAATATACACAACTGTGGCACTGTCTCTTAAATAAATGCATAATTCAGGTCTGGATATGGCACAGGATATGACAAAATAATACAGATACAAAATGTATTTTGTCTTAACATAACAGTCATTTATTATTATTATTATTATTATTATTATTATTATTATTATTATTAATATTAGTAGTAGTAGTAGTAGTAGTAGTAGTAGTAGCAGCAGCAGTAGTAGTCCTAGTATTCATTTTTTAATAGAATTTAATTATGTATTATATCATAAAGCTTTTTAAACTGGTCCCACTGCCCACACCCCCAAAAATTGTATATTATTTTTACAATTTAATTTAATTGTATTTAATTGCATTTTATTTTATCACATCTGCACAAGCACTCATACAAGCACCGTAATATGTTTGACAAAATTTAGTATTTTGTTACCTTTGACCTTTGAATGTTACATTGAATCCTTGTAATCTGATCTCGCCTTCCCATGGCAAGAAGAGGCTTACTGATCGTCTGCAGGAGTACGGATTAGAATTGCAGTCTGGATCATTATGGACCTGCAAAAGACAGCAGAGAAAATTACATGCAAAATATTACTCTAATATTTATATGGCTGTAATATAACAGCCAATAACTCTGTATCTACACATAATTCTTTATAGCATTCCTCCAACTAGACATCAAAGACAAAGGTACTGTTGAACAGTCCTTTAATTGAGTGGCAAATGATCTTGGCATTTGTCCTGCAAAAAGGATAAAGCAGCTTCTCTACTCTGAATTCCCATCAGCGAATCTCAGAGAACAAAGTCACTGCTGTTTGCTGTTTTGGCCCTGTCCATAATTACTCTGTTTAACTGGAAGGGACATAAATGACTACAATAATGAGATCAATGTCTCTAAACTGGACCAAAGACTGTATCACACACACACACACACACACTAAAAAACAAGCACAGCTCTACTACTTGATACAACTCAGCTTCAGGGAACATACAGCTAGGTCTAAGCCAAATAACTGGTAACGAATCTCTCATTTGAAAAAAAAAAGCATAAGCCACATTTTAATAAAACTACCACACAGACACAAACTTCATCAAAAAACAATATACCTGTTCAACAGCATTGGATGATATGTTTCTGTGAATGTGTATGCACCTGTATGAATACACCTGACGTTGTGCTGTCCTCACAGTCTTTCACGAGTGTGTAGCTGCATTTGCCAGGGAAGTAGTAGTAAAGGCCATCAAATGTTTCATAACTGTATTGCCCCCATGATCGACACGCCATCTCTCTTTCCAAGCCTGTATTTGGAACTAAAAATTATCCCATATTATATGCATGATCAGTATATTTAGCATCAAGTGAAGGAGTGCAAAATAGATTTTTTGTAATTTGTTCATGTAAGTGCCTACGATTTTCTATCACAGTATTTATGAAATAATATTCAATTAAATTGAATTTCAATTTATTTACTTTTATATCACTTTTAACAATGTCCATTATCACAAAGCAGCTTTACAGATATATAAATAATCAAAATAAAAATGATATTTATTCTTTTAGTATTAGACTTTTGTTCCAAATGAGCAAAGAGAAAGGGAAAGGGAAAACTTTCTGAGACAAGGAAGTTGATTTTATAACTTCTAGATGTATTAAATAGAAAGCTGGAGAGGAACCAGACTCAAAACCCATTCTCTTCTGGGTGAGACCAAATATTGCAAATATGTATTACTCATATTTTCACATTTATTATAACATTTTTTTAAATAATATTATAATAAACAATTATTCAAAAAAAGTCCTAAATGTTAATAAGTACCTGTTTGGCAGTGTGATCCGGTAACATGATATGAGGAACAGTTGCAGGAGCCTGGATAGAGACAATGATCCCCATGCAGGCATAGAACCACACAAGGATCTATAGTCCCTGTAAAATTAAAAGTGCTGCATATTATGATCTGTTTGTAAATATCCCAACAAATATTAAAATCTATTAAATTTGGAACTTTTGTGTGCAAGAGAATATACGTGTATTACAATATCTTTGGATCCATGCACTTTTGTTGAAATTATAGTCGTATTCTATTTCCAGTATTTAGGTGTAATAACAAAATAAAACCAAACACTGGTATTTTTGTTATATTTTTAAAGCTTCAGATGATTTTGATTATAAATATAGGTTTGAATAGTTTATAAGTTAGTTCAGGAAAAATAAATAGATATATAGATATTATAAATATAGATATAAATATTGATCTCGATAGATACATTGCTAGCTTTAGCCATAGAAGTGACCCCTACCCCTGGATCTGCGGGCAGCCCATGCTTCTCTCTGCTCTGAGGATGTGCTGTTTAACTGGACTTGCTTTGAAAATAAATGGAGTTAACACAATATATATATTATTGAATAACAGTATTCACACTGTTGAATCAGTGTAACACAATAACTTGGATTAACAAATGTTTGCTTTAAACAAAAAGACAAGGTGATATAAGATGATTTTCTCATTAGCATTCTAAATTTTGGATAGACACATGGAGGTTTTAATACCTCTCTCATGCTGGTGGACTCCCATGGATTACTTGAATGGTGGATGTCATGTAGATACAGACAAAGTTTATACACTGATCAGCAATAAAATTATGACCACTAACAGGTGAAGTGAATAACACTGACTATCTCCTCATCATGGCACCTGTTAGTGGGTGGGATATACTAGAGAGCAAGTGAACATTTTGTCCTCAAAGTTGATGTTTAGAAGCAGGAAAAATTAGCAAGCATAAGGATTGGAGTGGGTTTGACAAGGGCCAAATTGTGATGGCTAGACCACTGGATCAGAGCATCTCCAAAACCGCAGCTATTGTGGGGTTGTTCCCAGTCTGCAGTGGTCAGTATCTATCAAAAGTGGTCCAAGGAAGGAACAGTGGTGAACAAAGCAAAAATGGTTCAGGTTTGATAAGCACAACAACGAGTTTGAGGTGTAGACTTGGCATCTAAATATCCCAGATCTCAATCTAATCGAGCATCTGTGGGATGTGCTGGGCAAACAAGTCTGATCCATGGAGGCCCCACCTCACAACTTACAGGACTTAAAGGATATGCTGATAACATCTTGGTGCCAGATACCACAGCACACCTTCAGTCCAGTCTAGTGGAGTACATGCCTTGACGGGTCAGCACCAAGAAAATATTAGGCAGGTGGTCATAATGGCTGATCGGTGTATATACACATACAACAGTTCATTTAGTACTGGTTATTAATTAAAACTATCCTGATGAATTATTAAGAACAGTTCTAAAACTCTCATCAGCAAGAAAATATAAAATATGTGACAAAGCTAGCAATAAATCACTGTAGTCTTTAAAAAAAATAAATAAAATAAGCATGACAAATGAGGAAAAGCATTTGAACTATTATAGCATACAAGGAGAGAGTGTTTAATACTTGTGTTAAAAAATCTTGGCAGAATTTAAACACATTTGTCAGACTGGATGAAGCCTTTGGTTAACAACAATTTGCAAAGATTCCCAGAGAGATTGAGATCTGGTCTTTGTTTGGGGTAATAGATTCAGGTCTTGGTTTTGAACCACTCCTGGGTAGCTTTGGCAGTATGCCAATAGTGTTGATCACTGGAAAGATTCAGTGGTGACAGGATATTTTAACACAGCTCGGAGAAGCACCATTGTTGTGTATAATGTGTGTATGTGGAAGGACATTTTCAAAATAAAGTTCTACAGGCAAACTGTGAACATGGCGAAACAGGTGATTAGGCCAACTTTTAATGGGGATGCTTCAAGATGCCTTTCCATTAAGAAAACAATTGTACCCCATATGTATGCCATAGTATAGCAATGTACTCTATGTTATATTTTTGCGTTTGAACATGAAGCAAAAAATAGTGGTCGTCATTTATCACTCAAAATGATTGGCACTACTACTTGTGTGAAATTATGGCTCACAAAAGGATGAATTTTGACAACGTGTTATGAAGGAGGCTAGTGTCGTGGAGACACAGAGAGAGAGAGAGAGAGAGAGAGAATAGCGGCTCACAAAGAACAGCTCCGCCTTTATTGACCTCGGAGACACCTGAAACCAGACTGTTGTGCCCTCGCAATGACGCCCTTTATTCTGCCCAGAAAATGAATTTGAAAAAAAAAGGTTTAGAGTAAAAAATAGCTTTCCTAACATATTACTATTTGGTATGAATATTTTCTTTATTACGAACATTTACACCATTTACCGAATAGTGGCAGAGCAACTGAATGTCGCATGTACACGTAGGAGACTGTACAACGGCGATGTAACAGCTGAGAGCAACTCGGGGCAACATCACTGGACCCCTACATTCTTGGAGGAGCAGGGTAAAGGGTTTTAGTTTTGTCTTTCTGGGGAAGCCCTTAAAGGTTGTGTGGAACACAGGGAATTTCCCCTTCGAGGGGCTCTAATTATAACCCATGAGTGCTCATAAGAAAACACCAATATTCAGCTTTCCTTTTCAATATGTCGAACCAGAAGGTGTCCTGTCCGTTATGTGATGATATGCATTTAACCTTATGTGACTGCATTTAGCCCAGGTGTGCAGACCCGGCGTGTCAAAGCGCACTGAGTGTAATGCTTCACCGCCTCAGCATAGCTCTCCTACCTGCTCGGCATGGGAACGGGTCTCCCATTTCGCCAACATTATCCCGCTGCTCCTGCTGCTCACACACACACACACACACACACACACACACACGCACAGAGAGAGACAGACAGACAGAGAGAGAGAGAGAGAACAAGGCAGGGTTTGTTCCTTACAGGTATTCAGCATTTCGGCCTTATAAATATATAGCTTAGCCTACTGTCAATGCATTCAACAATACCAGAAAAACAAACTAGGATATATTTTGCAAATGACTGCCTCACAGCATTAGCAGACCCGACTGGTTTATTATACCGTTAAGTCTGGTAACTATATTTAACAATATACTAACAGCGACGATCAAACTTACTTTTCAGGATCATGTTGGTGAGTTAAATTCACGCTTTCAACTGCCCACGAAATACACACTGAAAAGAGATTGCTATATTAGTGGATATAGCCTATATTTAAAGGCAGTTTTATGTGAAATATTGACATCATTAAATGCAGCATCTCCATAAACACACAGGCTGCCAGTTTCAATCACACGCTGCTTTCTACATTTTACCCTTATTTAGCACCAAGTCTAAAAAAATGTAAAAGTACAATACAATACAATAAAAGTACAAATAGATTAGTTCTTACCTTGATGTACTAGACAAACACAGACCAATAAAAAGTAAAACAGTCCTTTCTGGATTAGGTTTGAATTAGGATCCATTCGTGACTCATATACACAACTTTAAGTGCAATCACTTAAACTTCTCCCCTTGCGATCGCCAACTGATTTTACCGACACATTTTGTCAGAGTTAGCAGAGTTCTGCTCACGCCTGCCTCTGTTCCTCCTTCTGTTTCCGGTAGCTTCCAAGCTGCTCACCTGGAGAATCGAGCTTCGCGCTCATTAACATAATGTATTCAGTCAAACATAGATTCTAATCTTTATACACCTTACACAAATATCTAGGCCAGCGGAGCAAGTATAATTTAAACCCAGACATAAATAAGCTCTAAATTAGGTTAGAGAAGTTAAACAATCGAATATTGCAAAACAACAATAGACCCATAGACCCAGCCAATAAAACAATGGACAAAGAACTTGTTGACATTTCTTAAACCGAAAAGCCACTGCACTAAAGACAGAAATTAAAATGATAACTGTTGTGAACTATCACATAAAATAGAACAATATAATGATATTAATTTTAGCATATTTATTTATGGCATTATCGTAATATAACACGGAAATAAAAAACCTTCTCCAAATTAATCAACATTGTATGTATTCAACAGGCTAACTTGACTAAATATTAATAATATCATATTAATAATAATATTACTCATTTCTAAAAGCAAGAACAGCAAAGTTTAAAAAATCTGCAGAATTTTACAAATTCACAATTAAAATTCCGTACGAACAGATCAAAATAAAACATAATTAAAAAGTATATTATAATTTCTTTTAGAATTGCTTTACTACAGTACCACCATAAAAAATGAGCCTGTAATTGTTTGTCATAATAAATCAAATAAAAACACAGCATCCACAAAAATACAGATCACAGGTATCTCTGAGGATGAAGAGTGCATCTCTGGTCAGAGAGGGGCAATAAAAATTAAAACGTACTCAGAAGGGGGTAGGATATGACGTAATCTAGTTAACAACACTCCGCATATATTGTAGCTAGCTATCAAATTCATTGCAATTTAGCCATAACTATAAATATAATACATTTACGAAACCAGCCTTGTGTTATTCTAGCTAAATTTTAGTTCCAATTATTATCAACATCAAGGTTGTTCACACTGGCCATCCACGCACCACGGGGCATGTTAAAATCTCAAAATAAATTTTGTGTATAAGTTTTAATCAGTGTGCATTCATTTGGACTGTTGTTATGTCCTAATTAAACAATCGAGTTTTAATTTGCTTTAAGGAAGCAGTTTTCAAATCTACGCCCATGATAAGAGCCGCGACGCATGGCGCACGATGTCCTCAGTGCAGCCAAGACGCAGAGGCGACAATGCCAACAATGACCCCTGCAGGCTTTCAGGGGAAGTGGGGTAGCCCGCTTAGTGAAACGGGAAGCAGACACTAGACTACAATGATAGACGAGTCGGACTTAAAGGGGATTAAAGGATTCAAGAACCCATGTGATGCGTTTTACTGGACTCTAATCATGAGTCCGAGATGCATGTCCTAGGAGATGCCTGTAGTAGTAGTGAGAGCCGTCTGTACATCACTCTATTTAAAAGCCGCAATGTGTCCCTTTCCGCTTAACTATTGCATCGGCTAAACTACTGTGGCACAATCTCTTAAAATGCCATGGGCATAGTACATGAAGCAAACACATAGCATTAGTAGTCATTTTCTACATTTCCGGGCTTCCCCTGCTTTATTTTGTGTTAAAAATAAATAACACCTCGTTTAACAACACACCATTTAACCGTATTGTAGGAAGTTTCAAACATCCATTCATGCACCCATCCCATTCACTTGCTATCTTCAATTATTGTCGGACTGTCCAAAAATGATTAAACTTTGAGAAAAGACATCTTGAAAATGATGAACTAATAAACTTAGAACAATATATTGAAATTAAACCAACTTTTATGCTTTTTTTTTTTTTTTTTTTACAGTAGCACATAAGGTCAAAAAAGTTAGCAAAGATCTCAAAGATTTTGGGGAATTGATACTTCCCACACCGCTTTTTATGAGGTCACATGAATAAGGCATGATACTTTGCTGCTGCAGTGTTTTAAACTTTTATTTGCACCTTCCTGCCTTAGGTTATGGAGGGTTTCTTAAATTATATTCCAGTTTGACTATTGGAGTTACAGTATACTTTACGGCTGTCAATTTACTAACATTATCTTTTTCAGGCAAACATCCCAGATAAGTGACTTCAGATGGTGTATGAGCAGTGTTTTTTCTTGTTTTTATACTGTTATTATTACTAAAACCTTTTTAGTATAATGGTGGTATAATACATTTCTAAATGTTTATACTATGTTCCCTATATTGTTAATTCTGGTATGTGTGTAATAAAAAACTGGGCTACCTATATTAATAACATCAATATTGATACATTTCTTAAGTGATTTAGAATTTTTTGGTGATGCTCATTCATATAAGTGTCTCTATAAAAGAGCTTGTGTGGCACAAAATGGTTGGTGATGCAAACAATGAAGAGATGACCATTTGTGGATGTGGTAGAATTTATAGCACAGATGTAAACCATGCCAAACCTTATTTGGAACCACTACATTGTGTGTATGCACTGTGTTGCTGCCTGCATAAATGAGGATCTCAGATTACACTCAGGAAATAGAGAGAATAGAGAAAGAACCAGAGAGTGGGATACAGCCCTTAGGCAAAAGATGAAATGAAATCCCTCAGATATGGGGCAGGATGAGGGGTCATTTTTGTCCCCCTCTGTTTAAGGGCTGATTTATATTTCTGCAACTTTGTGTCTGCAAGCATTTGCATATACTCACATAGAATTCTGCCATCATAGTAGCATATAACATGAATGCATCCACTATGGGGCAGTGTCACATAAAGCAAAACGCTAATATTGTTTATTATAAATGAGTGAAAGCACTCCAAAATACTTTTATTGAAAATGGACTTGGTTTATAATAGATCATGCAAGGTTTTCTTTTTTCCCAGCACTGTTCAAAATGTTTTCCCCATAATATGCCCTATATACACAGTGTAACACATAACTCTTTTATGTTTTTGGCTAAGAGAACATTTATTTTTCAAGCTCCACTTTTTTAAAATTCTGCTTACCCAATACACATATACATTAACTTTATTACCTGCAACTGTGAAAGTGGACACCTATGTGTGCATCATGTTTCTAGCATGCCATCTCGACTGACTACTAAAACTTTTCTAATATACAATTTTTTAAGGTGGCTTGAAGATATTGTAAATTAATGCCAGGACAAGAACGGGTTCTTTCTCAAAAACTCAACTTGTCTCAAAAACCGTTACCACTGCCCCCTATTGCCCCAAAGAGGCTCACCTAGTTCCCATGCTTAAAATAACATTTAACAGGCTAGATCTATCCAACCAAAAACTCAAATCTAAATAAATATTAATAAATATTTCGATCGATATATAATTCTATCTATCTATCTATCTATCTATCTATCTATCTATCTATCTATCTATCTATCTATCTATCTATCTATCTATCTATCTATCTATCTATCTCAGACTTGTATGTCCAACACATCCCACAGATGCTTGATTGCATTGAGATCTGGGGATTTGGAAAAATGAAGTCCAACACCTTTGTTCATTTTCCTGAAATTCCTGAACAATATTTGCATTGAGGCAGGTCACATTATCCTGCTGAAGAAGACTGCCTTTAGGAAATATTGTTGTCATGATGGGGTGTCCTTGCTCTCCAACAATGCATGAATGCTAGAACCCAAGGTTTACCAGCAGAACATTGACCAAAGCATCATACTGTCTCTGCCAGCTTTCCTTGTTTCCATTGTACATCCCAGGGCCATCTCGTTCCCCAGTTAAGCAATGCACACACATCCTACCATCCAAATAATGTAAAAGAGAATGTGATTCATAAGACCAGGCCACCTTCATGCACTGCGGTGGTGGACAGGTGTCAGCATGGGCATGCTGACTGGTCTGCAGCTACACAGACTGTCTTTAGACTGTACTTTCAATACATCATGTTTGAAAACCTGACTGTTCACTTGCTGCCTTATATGTCCTACAACGAGACAGGTGCCACTGTAATGTGATAAATGTTATTTAATTCACCTGTAAATAGTTTTAATGTGAGGACTAATTGGTCTACAATATTGATAAATACAGTGTATATACAATACAGAGTTAATATAAGAAAACAGAGAAAAAGGAAAAATGAATAGAAGTAAAGTTGTACTGCATATTGGATATGATTAGTAGGCAGTGTTAAAGGACTATCATCCAATGAGCTAATCTTAAGAGAATTGAACTGTTGTACAGTGTTATTGCTAGCTCTTGGTTTAAACAAACTGACCAAGTCTCCTACTAAAGGAATTCTGCCATACACAAAGAGTTTATTTGGTGACCTCTTTTCCAACATTACCTCCCATCAAGCAGCCCAACTTTAAGCCAGCCTTCTTCATAAGTTCTGTTGAATTCATTTTGCATTTCCAGCTCTGATTCTGTATCCCAAGCGGCAAAGAAAATTACACAGGCTTCCACAAACTGGTAGAAGATATCTAAAAATTTGCTGCAAAATTAAAGTATCCAAGTTTCTTCACAAAGTCTGCTCATCCTTTTCCTGTACACAGCCTCTGAGTTGACCCTGCTATTCCTACTTTTAAGTTGGGCACCAAAGTATCTGTGGGTGTCAACCAGCTCAATATCCTGGCCTATGATGGGAAAGAGGTTGGTTGTGATCCCACTCCTCTACCCTCATTCCCTCTACCCTTACAGGGGGTTGGGGAAGAATGGTAGTGAGGGAGTGGAAGAGATGGGTGGTGGGTGTTGTGCTATACCCACAGAAGAACCTATTGGAGAACAGATTCCCAAAGAACAAATTCATTAGATCTTTCCAGACTGTTCCTACTAATGGTTATTTTGCTTTGAATCCAGTGATCTGCTTCAGGGCAGGTCTTCAGGGCAGTTCATCCATCTCTTAAAGCCTGCCCTCCAGCTTTCTCCTGTAGAAATCTCAATCAATCTCCCCATCAACTCTTTCAGCACTATCCTCATCTAAGCCTTATTCTTTTGTCTGAAAGCCTGCTTCTTTTTTGTTTAGAGGTATCTACAGGTCCTTGTTAATCCAGGATTTATTATTAGAAAAACACCCCCCACATTCACTCCCTGAAAGTATAATGTAACATGCCTCATTGTGCAGTTTGTGATTGTCTACATTAAGCACCCTGATTTCTCCCCATGAGTGGTGACTTGTTTAAAAAAAAAAAAAAAAAAAAAAAAAGCTCCTAATTGAAGGGTCCTTGCACCTTTTCCAAAGTCAAATTTAAGCTTTTTCAAGCTTTTCATCACCATACAAGTTACATGTTTAAATACATATATGTACTTAATATTCAATTTATTATTTTAGTAGCATGAAAAACAAAATTGTTGTTCAAATTGGGACTAAATTACATACAGTATACATAAAATCATTATATCAACACTGTTCATTCATTTTCACATTTCACTTTAATCACGATTTTAATCGTGACAGTCTAAATAGTTTATTTTTCATTGTGCAGGGGCATCGTTAGCTTGGGAATATGCTAGCTTTTGTGACATCTGCCTTTACATGCACATGAAATTTAATAGCATCCCATTCTTAATCTGTCGGGTTTAATATGGAGTTGCCCCACCCTTTGCAGCTATAACAGCTTCAACTCTTCTGGAAAGGTTTTCCACAAAGTTTAGGAGTGTGTTAATGGGAATTTTTGACCATTCCTCTAGAAGCACATTTGTGAGGTCAGGCACTGATCTTGGATGAAATGTCCTGCTCTAATTCATCCCAAAGGTGTTCTATCAGGTTGAAATCAGGACTCTGTGCAGGCCAGTCAAGTTCCTCCACACCAAACTCGCTCTTCCATGTCTTTATGGACCTTGCTTTGTGCACTGGTGTGCAGTCATGTTGGAACAGGAAGGGGTCATCCCCAAACTGTTCCCATAAAGTTAAGAGCATGAAATTGTCCAAAATGTCTTGGTATGCTGAAGCATTAGGAATTCCTTTCACTGGAACTAAGGGGCCAATCCCAACCCCTGAAAAACAACCCCACAGCTGAGTTGCTGATGTTCCAAATTACTTCCACTTTGTTATGATACCACTGACAGTTAACCATGGAATATGTAATAGTGAGGAAATTTCAAGAATGGACTTATTGTACAGGTGGCAACCCATCACAGTACCATGCTTCAATTCACTGAGCTCCTGAGAGCAAGCCATTCTTTCACAAATGTTTGTAGAAGCAGTCTGCATGCCTAGGTGCTTGATTTTATACACCTGTGGCCATGGAAGTGATTGGAACACCTGAATTCAATGATTTGGAGGGGTGTCCCAAAACCTTTGGCAATATAGTGAATCTTTAACAAGCTTACTTGGTTTAGTCATCATTTCAACCATAATTTATATTTTTCGTTCTCAAACCAACGCTCACTGAAATTGCAACCTCCCAGCATGTTATCAACTTCCTGTTTCATCAGAGGGCATACAAAAAGACTGGCAGATCAAACTATAGCAAAATGTGTATTCTCAAGTGGAGTTGCTTTCATTTCATGCAAAAGGCAAAAGGAATTAGGCTTTGTTTCACTAAACTAGCAAACTATTATGAAAACAATGCAAAAAAGGCTTACTTTTTAAGCCTTCAAAACACTACATTAAAATTCAAGCATTTTCACGGACTTCCAGCACCCATATAGTTGACAGATGTGTAGTTAGAAAAGTAGAAAAAAAAACTAATATAGGTAGAAAGAGAGCAGCTGTAATTTACTGCTATTTGCAACACACATAGCAGTTAATATTATGGGTGTATTATTAGACCCAGCACTGTAGCATACACCGTCTGATACTCCAGCATTGCTTGACTGGTATCACCATCTCTCAAGGTACAAGGTATGCATTAAAACTCTGTTCTGCCACCTAGATGGTGGAATGAACGTCACAATATGTCTGAATTGCAGAGTCACTGTCAGTCTTCAAATGATGTCTTAAAAAACTAAGTAGCACTTTAAAAAATTGTCTATGCATTTTTTTGATGTATTGGCTTCTACCAGAGTTTTTAGACTGAAGGTATACTTAGTCCATGATCTAGTGAGCCAGTGTCAATGTATTCATTGATAGCAACTTCGGTCTGATTAATCTAGCATTATGCCAATGAGGCTGGTAAAAGAATTGTTACTTGTCCAGTTGAAGAATCTATGCCTAATCACTAATAGGAAAAATTCTTAAATAAAAATAACAGGTAGAAATTGGTCAGTAAAAATATCACC
Organism: Hemibagrus wyckioides; assembly: GCF_019097595.1. Taxonomy (NCBI): domain Eukaryota; kingdom Metazoa; phylum Chordata; class Actinopteri; order Siluriformes; family Bagridae; genus Hemibagrus; species Hemibagrus wyckioides. The sequence continues at coordinate 13,752,645 of NC_080736.1, read as the reverse complement.
ATATACATAGCAGTAAAAGATTCAGTATATTTTATTCATACATATTTGCACTCACTGTCAACACTATTCTTTTGCACAGAGTCAGTCTACATGTTTGTCTGCACTGTCTTGTCTTGCCATCCTGTGCACTTCTGTTGTATGTCTAGTTTCTAAAAATTGCACCATAAGTATAGTTTAGTTTTTATCTCTATGTTTAGCTCTATGTTTGTCTGCGTCACTGTACTTTGTCTTTGTTATGTGTAGCACCTTTAGTCTAGGAGGAACGTTGTTTCACTTCACTGTGTACTGCATCAGCTATATATGGTTGAAGTGACAGCTTCTTTGACTTTGATTTGCATGCTTAACAAAAATGTATTCTTTTCGCATAACTTTCAATACAATAAAATATTAAGTTAAAATCAGTGACCTACCAAATAGTATATACCTAGTAGATTAATTAAAAGTTTTAACATTAACAGTAATACAAATCAGTTACATTTGAAGTGCAAAGGAAATTTGCATACATATTAACTACACACAGGGTTCATCTGTTGTGGGATGTGTTCTTCTTTGTGCTTGACATGAACAGCAGGGTAAAGGTTGTAGCACTGACAATAAACTGAATGTATCCAAAAGATGCCACACCATATGTCTCATAAAGGAAACCTCCAATGGTTGGCCCAATTGTGCGCACCAGAGGCAGCACAGATGCACACAAACCTAGCATGGTCCCTAAAAAAAATATAAAAAATAAAAAAAAAAAATACCCATATATACATGAATCAGATACACATTATACAGACAAAATATATAATTAAAGAGCAGCTGTGGTATAAAATCTTAGCACATGAAAGCAACTGTAAGTATAAAACTTTTCTCTATGTTTGGTGTTTTTGTGTTACCTGTGTCAGATGCTGGGACACTCTTTGTTAGCATGCTGTCTGTGATGACATTGAAGATGCTGATTGACAGCATCATTGGAATAACAACAAAGCAGAACTGAAAGATGTTAGTGGTTAGGGCCTGAAAAAGCATACAAAAATAAGATATGAGGTACAATAATAAAAACCTGTAAGAAGAGATGGAAAGTATGATAAGCCAGTGAGATGAGGTTTCTAAGGCAGTGCCAGTACAGATACACTCCTTAGTGATGTAGACACACAATTACAGACTGCTTTGTGCAATTATTTGAAATGTCCAAAAATGAGCTTGCCACTCAGCTTGTCGCCAAATCACACAAAAAATAAGTTTAATCAAATTATGTCACAGTGTAGTTTGTTTGCTCATACAGGAATTATGGAATTATTTCTGTTAGAACACCATGTTTTTCTCTCATTGACAAATGGTTTGTGGACACCTGACCATTACAGTCATATGTGGGTCAGCCACAGAATGTTGCCACAAAATTGGAAGCACACAATTGTATAGGATGTTTACGTATGCAGTAACTTTACAAATTCCCTTCAGTGGAAGTAAAAGGCCAAGTACAACAGTGTTCCAGCATGACAATGCCCTGTGCACAATGTTTGGAATAATAGAAATCGAATGGTCCTAGATCCTTAGTTTTCTGTTCATATTTATGAAGGTAGAAACATCTGGGTTGACAGTCACCTGTCAGTCAACATATAATTCAACTACAAAATGAGTCCCTAACTGTTGTGGCTTTTAATCAAAAATACATGGTTGTTCAGTTGCAACATCAGTTAAATATTATTAAATATATAAAAGATGATGGCATCATCATAAATTAATTTGTATAAAAAGCTAAATCTCTCATTGAAAGCCTCTGCTATAGTTGATCTTTCAACTATATAACCACATATAACTATATGTGACTATAAATTTGAACTTAATCACAATCAAAACAATCAGAAATAGTTGCTGAAACACAAAAAGGGAATGTGCTTGCTTAGTGGTTAAGGCATTGGCCTACTGATTGGAAGGTGAGCGCTAATCCCAGATCCACAAACTTTCCACCACTGGGCTCCTGAACATGGCCCATCAATTGCTCAGTTGTATAAAATTAGATAAAATGTAAGTTGCTCTGGATAAGGGAGTCTGCCAAATGTAAAATATTTTTCAATAGCCATTCCATCTAAGAAACTAAGTCTGTCTCCATCTAAGAGCCTAAGAATCTAAAAAATACCTAAAGTTCTGCAAATAAATGTTCTGCAGGATGTGGTCCATCTACAAGTGTTCTCAACCCCGTTATATATTTTATATATTTAAAAATTTTATATACATTTAAAAATACATTTTATATATTTATTTTGGCTAATTTACAAGAAGGGTACAATAATTCTGGAGTTAATCATGTAATCTGTCTGCATTAGGCCATAATGTTGTGTGTACCTGTGCAAGCCCCACCAAGCTGTTCAGGCCTACTGAAAACAGTAGTAATGAGTAATCTGAATATCTTGTGGTGAGACGACCAATAACAGCACCCTGAATAACCTACAACACAAAGTAGCACTGCAAATGTACATACTGAAAATAAGTAACTTCTTTTAAAAAAAAAACATCAGGGAAAATAAGAAATCCTGAATAAATGGATATGTGTACCATTTGCACCACACCAAGGTATGCCATGAGGTACCCATTTTGCTCTACCTGCAGCTGGAAAAAGTTCATGACAATAATGGAGAACATGACCTGAAAAACACCTGAAAAACACCAACAAAATGATGACATTTGGTAATACATTCATTGAACATTATTAGTACATAATAGAGCTACACCTACACACCCAAGCAATTATTTAGTAACCCCTCTTGTGGCGACAATGCAGTGCATAAAATCATGCATATACATGCCAGCAGCTATGGGTAATATTCACGTCAACCATCAGAATGGGGAAACGTGATCTCAGTGATTTTTACAGTGGCATGATTGTTTTTGCCTGACAGAATACAAAATATTTTGTAACACACTTAAGAATTAATGGTTGTCTAATATTTAAAAATATTCAAATTTGAAAATAGCTGATTTAGGAAAAAGAGTGAGAGAGAGAGAGAGAGAGAGAGTGAGAGAGATTGATTAAGTACAAGACTAAAGAATGCATGATGGTAAGATGTACTGTATTTGAAAACAAACTCAAGACAAGTCTCTAAGACACTCTTAGAATTTAACAGAACTTAACAGAAATACACAATTTTAGAAATGTAATGCTTTAAAAACTTCACTCACCAGATGGCAGTCCTGAAATTATCTTCACAGTGAAAGTCTTTGCAACACCTGGAAACCTCAGCAGCCTGACAATCTCCCCAAAATTAAACACAGAGCCAGCTGTATGAAGTTAAGTATGAATTAAAATGTCCATATACTTGTACATACCTAGTTCATACATAAACCTACTTCTTGTTTGTGTGCAAACATTTTCTGACCATAATTACATACATATATAGTTACTTTTACATAAATGTGTACTGTTTTTTTTTTAAATTCAATTTCAATTCAATTCATTTATATAGAATTTTTAACAATGGATATTGTCTCAAAGCAGCTTTACAGGAATACTGAAACATAAATGGAAAATGATAAAGTTTAAAATCAAATGAATATTTATTCCTAATGAGCAAGGCTGGGGCAAATGCACTTTTATTACTTTTGAAAAAACCTAGTATGTGCAGTAAAATTATAAAAAAGGCACATGGAAAATGCTAAACATAATAAGTTAATATGTTGGAAAATGTATGGAAAGGGCACTGTATTTGTAGCTCTACATTCCAACACAAGTACAGTACAGAGACCAGATGGCTTAAAGCTTAGGAAATGTTGGCTAAAACATAAAATGGTGTTCCAGTATGAGCGGAGTAGACTGCTGAATGGAAGGTTGTGAGTTCAAGTCCCAGGACCACTAAACTGCCATTGCTGGGCCCTTGAGCAAGACCCTTAACTAAATGTCATAAATGAAGAGGCAACTGAAAACACTGCAAATTGCTACTATATTCAAGACACTTTGAATTAATTTACTTATGTTTAACATCATTTTGTTATTAAATAATTTATATATCTTACTGTCATTCTTTGTGTGTTTTTTTGTGTGTTTAGGAATGAATTTCAGCACCATCAGTAGATTGATAACACTTCCTCCAGCAGCCACACATGCAGCAAACCTCTCCCTGCAAAACATATCCACACACACTCACAGACATTACTGTCCATAATTCCAGAGAAGATGCCTTAATCATCTCACATGTTAGTACAGAGTTACAGAGTTAAACTGAATCATCAAAATGCATCTGAAGACCAGGCTTAAGAACAGACAATGTACATTATTACATTATTTACATTATTATGTACATTATTAACTGAATCCTGGGCTGTCATTGGCACTCTTTAGTGAAAAACAAAAACAAGGCATTAATTTCATCATTTCATGGCAAATCTGACTAATCCTATATTCATCCCTAATGAGCAAGACTGAGGCAACGGTGGCAAGGAAAATGAGGACCAAGATAATATGAGAAAGAAACCTTGAGAGGAACCAGACTCAAAAGGAAACCCATCCTCATTTGGGTGACACTAGAGAGTGTAATTTAAAATATATCCTTTCTACAACTGTACATAATCAAGTGGAGTTGTTTAACCAGGAGCTTTTGAACAACATTTAAATCAGAGTAATTTTTGAGTTTATTAGAGCATAAGATCACTGAGTGCTTTATAGGTCAGTTGTAGTATTTTATAATCAATGCGAAATTTGGCTGGGAGCCGATGAAGTGTGGATAAGCTAAGGAGTGATGAGTTCATGTGTTCGCATTACAATAATCCAACCTAGAGGTAACTTAAGCATAAACAAGTATTTCTGAATCATGTAGTGACATTATATTTCTAATCTTAGCAATATTTCTTAGATGAAAGAAGGTGATATCACTACTGCTCCTTGGCCTTGGAGTGTCACAGATTAACTAGGCCTGTTCTGTGACTGTGTGTTATGATAGTAGCACCTTCCTGAATGGGGTGGACACCGTCCTAACTAAACATGAACTAGTATTTTTCCATCATGTATTGACATTGTATTTCTCATCTTAGCAATATTGCAGAAATAAAAGAATACTACACTAGTGATATTATCTACATAAGCTTCAAATAAAAGACTGGAATCAATAATCACACTAAAGCATATTTTACTGCTGCACATGCTAAAAGAGAAAGGCCACTCAGAGTTACTCTGCAATCAGAAAGCTTACTTTTGGCTGCATGTTGTCCTAGTACAAGCACTTCTGTCTTGTCAGAATTAAGCAGCAGGAATATAGTAAGCGTCCACTGTCTAATGCCCTTTACACATTCCTTTAGACAGTCGTTTACACATCTTATTAAGTTGGTGTCCCTCATATGGCTTTTCTGAAACATACAACTGTGTGTCATCAGCATGAAACTGGAAACTAATACCACGTTTACAAATGCTGGTATTAAGAGGTAGCATATATAAAAGCAGTGGGCCTAATACCTTGTGAAACACCTAACATGCACAGAGAAGTCACAATTTACATCTACAGCTGATAAAGATCAGTCAAATAAGACCCGAGTCTGGAGGACTGTTCCCTTAACACCAACTACATATTTTCTAGCCTATCAAGTAAAATACTATGTTCAGTGGTGTCAAAGGCTTCATGAGTTTTGAGCAAAACCAGCAAGACGACAAACCCTGATCATAGGCCAGTAGCAGGTCATTTACCACTTTAACCAGTGCACTTTCTGTGTTATGATGTCTGAGTCTGAAATCCTGGCTGAAAGATTTCAGGAATGTTATCCCTTTGCAGGTATGAGCATACCTGCTGTTCTACAACCTTTTCTAGGATTTTGGAGATAATGGGGAGGTTAGATATTGGCCTACAGTGCATTGCAAAAGTATTCATACCCCTTGATCTCCACATTTTGCCATGTTACAACCACAAACCTACATGTATTTTATTGGGATTTTATGTTATAGACCAACACAAAGTGGCACATAATTCTGAAGTGAAAGGAAAATGATAAATGATTTTCAAAATTTTTAACAAATAAAAATCTGAAAAGTGTGGTGTGCATTTGTATTCAGCCCCCCTTTACTCTGATGCCCCTAACTAAAATCCTTTGGCTCTAACTTCCTTCAGGAGCCACCTAATTAGTAAAGAGAGTTTGTGTGTAATCTCAGTATAAACATAGCTGCTTTATGAAGCCCTCAGAGGTTTGTTAGAGAACATTAGTGAACAAAGAGCATCATGAAGCCCAAGGAACACACCAGATAGGTCAGGGTTAAGTTGTGAAGAAGTTTAAAGAAGTGTTAGGTTATACAGCTACAACTGGGATTTGATAAATGTTTAAAGGCCTTAAAAGTTTAGGCACATTGCCAATACTAAGAAAAGAGCTGATTATTTTTAGGGGTTCAGTTGTTACTAGTAAGGGATCTAGCACACAAGTTGATGATTTTGAAGAAGAAATCAGTGAAATTAATTTTTTCAAAAGGGGTTAAACCATGGCACTGATCAGATATAGTAGTATTGTTATCTACATGATTATCTATCAAATTGCCTGGTTTTATATTAATAGGCTTTTCTTCCATACTATTTGAAATACTACCAATTTAGTGATGCCATTTACGTTCTTATATCAAAGTGGTCTGCTTTTAGGTATGTGTGTTCATTATACAAGGGTGCTAATTTTTTCTCTCATTGGAGCAGAAAGTGCAACTGGAGCAACATTAGGGTGTACCGAAACATTGACTCCATAGGATCAGATGGTGATCGAATCATGAATGATAATTCTGGGAGACTACTATCTCTGCAGTAGAAGACAAACATACATTTAACACGGTACTGTGTCTAAGAGACATTTTAAATGAGACAAGATATTGGTCTGAAATAGCTTCAGACTGTAGAAATCTGACTATACTTTCTAGATTTAATGTTAGAATTGTATCAAGAGTGTGACCTCCACTATAAGTGGGTCCTATTAGGTTCTGATTAACTCCAACTAAATCTAGGATAGACACAACTGTCATTCCCAGAATGTCTTTTGAATTATCAAAATGATTATTTAACTTGCTTAAAACCCTAAGATTACCTGCTATCTCTGCCACCCTGGCTCCTGGTATACACCTAACCAATGCTGCTGGAGCCCCTAGCTAATTTTACATGCATTAAGATATAGTCTCCTATAACAAGGGCTCTTTCAGGTTTCCCAGCGGGTGCTTCACTGAGGAAAGCAAACCTTTTAGACATGTGAAGCAGAGAGAAGTGGAGCTCCTGTGGGCAAGCCTTAGCTTTATCTTTGACCTCTGAATCATCACCCATTCACCTCTCCATGAAGGCTTTTACAGTGGAGTTAGGGGGTTCCCAATGTCCCCTACAGACACTACAGTCACTAAGTTGCTTTCAGTATTGCTCACTCTCTCTAGTGTCTGGATGTATAGCTATAAAGCTGCAGAGTGCTAACGTGTTTTATCACATGTAAAAATATTTCTGATGGAGGAATAATTGTTAAACATCCTGCAGCTAATGCACTGGACAAGTTGAATGTGTGCCATACTTGATAACCGGCCTTGACTGAATATGGGCTGAATAATAAGAAGATCCAAAGTGGGTTTCCTTCACTTGCTGTCTTGAGCACTTTTGTTTTAGAGAAACACAAGCGTTCTCTACAAAATATCCTGCAAACAAAAGCGGCAGTGCAAAATTATTGATGCGAAAAATAAAAATAAATTTTTATCATTTAAAACACAGGCACTAGAAACTTGTGCAAAATAGGTGACTATGCAAGATTGTACAATGCACCATTAATCAATACAGTAATGTTCACAGAACAGTTCTGACCAGTACACAGAGTGCAAGAAAAAAATGAAAAAATGTGCCAGTTAATATTGCCCATCTTCTAAGTCTTCTTTCACATCCCCACCTGCCAGGGTTCTACAAGCTCTTATATAGGAAGAGGGATCATATTTCCATGGTCCAACCTCAAAGCAGTGGTTTGAGCAAGTGCCAATATCCTTGAGCAGTAACACATACCTCCTGAGGGCAATCTATGCATTCACTGAGTGGTACCCAATGACAGACAATTCTACCACAGTATCACTGAGGAACCATGCATTTAGTCAGTGGGGCCTGCTCTTGTCTATTGATTTAGACAGAGAGACCCATTTTATAGCAGCTGTGTTGAAAGTCCTACAAAAAATTGTAAGAATTGAAGCAAAGTTGCACATATCTTGTGATGAACCAACCATAATGTGGGCATATTGCAGAATATGTCATGGCCTGGGATCTCCCATTGGTGCTCATGGGCATCTGCTCAACTCTGCCATCAACAGCTGGTGCCAGGACCTCCATCTAGCATCATCCTCCAGGACACATCAGGTTTGCTCCTAACAAACTGCATTGTACATACTCACTAAGTTTATGTACATTTTGACAACTTGGGAGCCTATAGGAAACATGTTTAACCCTGTGCTTAGTAAATAGGAAATAAAATATGCTGCACAATTGTGGTTAGTGAGCTGAAACATGCCAAACACTATACCACACACAATTTAGAACAGCTAGAAAAATTCCTAGATGAAGAAGAGGAACTGGTTCATACAACACATCAGAAACCAACAGTGGCAACCATCACTGGCTCCTTGTTATCTATGGGTCTGACTGCTGCAAACAGAAAACAAGGATACTTAAGAAACAAATGCAACACTGAATCAATGATCTACATGAGGTTCATCAACAGTTGATAAACTCAACTCCTTCAACAGCATCAATTTCAAAGGTATTAGCAAAACCATGCATGGCACTTTTCCATGGTGAACAGTTATTTAGTATTACTCAGTAGGTCTATACACATGATCTGTAACAGTCAAGTTCAATCTTATCAATCTTATTATATCTTATTAATTAAGAAATTTATGCAGGCCATAAAAAGCAAGTTAGTGTTCAGCTGACAAGCCTGACTGGAGACATGGTAGGAAGGAAAGCCTTCTGGGGTACAAAAATTCTCTTAGTAGTATCAGTGTATCATTTTTATTTAGTATTGTAGCAAAACTAACTAGGACTAAAACAACTGTAGAAAGCATCTATCCCCATGATCCTAGAAAAGGCTGTAGCACACAAGTTATGCTCGTACCTACATAGGAATAACATTTATGAAATGTATCAGTCAGGATTTAGGCCTCTTCATAGCACAGAGACAGCACTGGTTAAAGTGGTAAACAACCTTTTACTGGCCTCTGATCAGGGTTATGTCCCCTTGCTGGTGTTACTTGACCACACTATTCTACTTGATAGGCTTGAAAATGTTGTTGGTGTTAAGGGAACAGCCCTCTCCTTGCTCAGGTCTTTGACTGATCATTATCAGTTCATAAATCTAAATGGTGACTTCTCTATGCATACCAAGTTTATGTCCAGTGTTCCACAAGGTTCTGTTTTAGGCCCACTGCTTTTCTCCTTGTATATGCTATGCAATGCAATGCATGTGCTTAATAAAGTGCAAAATGAATTATTTGAATGGTATTGACATGAAAATGGACCAATATATAAATGCATGCACATAATCCTGGGTAAGTGCAATCTACCTAGCCTTACAAATAGGTAGGCGGATGGAACTGGCAGAACAGAATTTGTGTGCACCTGGGCCCTATATCGTGTTCATCTTTCCTTTCTCATTACTTTTTTGACCTGCAAACTGGTCAAAAGTGGTTGCCAAAGTGGTTGAGAGTAGCACACAATGTGGCTTAAAAAATTCTGTGCAATTCAAAGGTCTCAACTTTTATTTTTTTTTCTGGGGACAAATTCACTAGAATCCTGCCAAGATGCATCATTCCTTAGATCACAAATTGCATCCGAGTGTCAAGCCGTAAATTTCAGCATTTCTTCAGATAGTCACAAGATTCCCTGCAATTCATGCAAGCAAGTTCATCTTGAGCATGCACATTACAAAGAACGCTACAGCAGCAGAATACCACACTGGGCTCCACTCCTGTCAAACAAAAAAAAGGAATCTAATGCTATCATGGTTCACCCAAAACGAGCAGTTGAAGATTGAAAATAACTAAATATATAAAAAAGCAAGCAAGACTCATCTTTTCCCAGTCAACTGTGCAGTATCAGTGAAACTGTGCTGACAGGATTCTACAAACTGGCTGACAGGACTGGGACCTGATGTGGTCTTCTGTTGTTGTTGTCCATTCAAGTTATGAAGCATTTCGCATTCTGAAATGCTTTTCTGTTCGCCATGTTTATAAAGAATATTTGAGATTCCATAGACTTCCTGGATGGTCAGATTAGTGTTTCACAGGCTTTGGTTTTTCATACATTCAGTGTAAGCTCTAGAGTGGGTGTGAAAATCCCAAGGGATAAGCAGTATCTAAAGTACTCAATCCGGCTCATATGGCACTAACCACCATGTCATGGTTAAAGTCACCAAGATCACTTTTCCCCATTTTGATGTTTCATGTGAACATTAACTCTTAACCTGTATATGCATGACTTTATGCATTGTGCTGCTGCCACATAATAGGCTAATTGATTAACTGTATAGATGAGCAGGTGTTCCTTATACAATGGACAATGGGTGCAATGTTGATGTATAATTTATCTAAAAATACCCAAAGCGTGTGCTCAAGGTGCCTCCTAATGATGACCCTGTGATCATGCCAATACCAAAACAGAGGCCAAGCTTTGCCAGGGCATCTGCTCGCTTGTTGTTCTCAGACAGGTCTGTGACAACCATTTGGGATCCTGAACAAAAACACACAAAGACACACAATTGTTACACTGGGTTAGAAATCAATCAAGAGTGCTAAAAGGCAGCAGGTATTTTATGCATGATGAGCTGCACATTATGTATGTATATATGTACTTAGAATAGAAAGTCTGACCTGGCAAGGCATGCATGAACACAGCAGGTAGTTTGTGCAGAAAAAGTAACAAAGCACTGTCTGCTGCTGCTAGCATCAAATAATAAATGACTGATGCTATGCAGGACAGGGAGAGTGCAGCACGTGCTCCAAAAATATCTGCAAACCTGGAAAAAACACACATTACAGTATCATCAGTACATCAGTATTTCACTGACATTTATCCTTTCAGTTTTTAACTTGGAAATACAATGATGCACCTCACCTTCCAAACAAAGGACCCCCCATAAGCTGTATCACTCCTACAGCTGTCTGTAGGTACCCAAACCAGAGTGTGTCAAACCCCAGTCTTCTTGCCAAATACTTCAATATGCAAAAAAAAAGGTCAAGTCAAAAAAGTTTCTAAAAACAAAATTAAATGACAATTACAACTTAACAATTTATAAAACAAGTCATCAGATCTCTTCCTAAAGCTCAACACTACACTCTGCTGTATTATTGATTTGAGTTATAAAATTTACAGAACTATAACCATTTTACAGTTTCTCTTTATACATCGTTAACTTTATCAAGGATGAACCAGAAGATCAATTTATTAGTCCAAACATCCAAAAGCAGTAAGACATTTGATCTAGTTGACTCTGACGAGGAATGATTGTAAGTGTCAGTAGCATGATGATGTATTGTCTGTACACAGAAACTGCTTATTGCACACAAAACCAGATCTCTAGAGGTTATAGTGTTCAGCTGTAGGTAGAAGGGCTGGCATACTGTCAGTCACAGTAAAGCTAGCAAACTTTGAGCACTTGTGAGCTCATGTATGTAGAATGGACAGATAGATGGCTTCACAGGTCTCCTGGTATAGTGCATGGTAGAGAACTGCTAGCTATTGGGTGAAAACTGACAAGCAACCAAAATTAGGGAGAAAACAGGAGAAATTCCCTCTACAAAAAATAATGGGGAAAATCTGAAAAAAAGAGTAAAAAGAGAAAAATCTAAAAAAATGTCTCTAATGAAACAATGCATCAAATTTTAAAGTGTAGTCTACAGCAGAAAATAAAATTAAACCAGGATACTGTCAATAATAGAACACTGTGGATACACTAGATAAAGTATGTAATACAGTGGGGCATATTTTATTGTTACACATAGGCTTGTGTACCACAATACACTTCCAACACAGCAAAGGACTTTATCAGGAGAAAAAGAAGTGGAAAGTTTTCATCAGACTTTAACCCAATTGAGCATGCATTCCACCTCCTGAAGAGGAGACTGAATACAGAAACCCACAAAAACAAACAACTAAAAAAAGCTGCAGTACGAGCCAGGAAGAGTATCACTCACTCACACAGACGCACACAAAAGAATGCAACAGTGTGGCGGTTTTTAATGCATTTGCTATATAGATCCCTGACATCTCCAATGTTCTGAAAATTTGTGTGTACCCCTGTCCTGATTGATAGCTTTTGACAATGAGATAAAGTACTTTCTTTATGGACTGTGGCTTCAGCAATAAGATCAAGATGTCAAAAAATCCTACAGAAACAGCTGATCTTTATTTGGGGTTATTCAGAATCACTTTACTGATGACAGATGTATGATGATTGCTTTTGGACATGAGTTTAAAGACAACTGGTTAGCACAGGCAAAATATCACCACAAATTCTTTTCAGGAATAATACTAATATTATTATTGCAAACCAACCTGAGTAAACATAAAGAAGGGATAAACCAACAGACAACAGGAGCTAAATTCCATAGCAATTTGCCTTTAGTGAGCCTTAGTGAACATTTGAAGTAGCTTAGTAATGTTAGCTAAATGAACACCATCAACAGAAGGAGAGAAGCACCAGAGATTAGCTCTCTTTTTCTGCAACTTAAAATAAACTGCATCGCAGTTTGTTGTGTATGGGGCTGCATAGCCACAGACCAGTCAAGGTGCCCAGGCTGATCCCTGTACACCACCAAAGCACCAACAATGGGCATGTAAGCATCAGAACTAGACCTCGGAGCAATGGAAGAAGGTGGCCTGGTCTGATGAATCACGTTTTCTTTTACATCACGTGGATGGCTGGGTGTGTGTTGTCGCTTACCTGGGGAAGACATGTCACCAGGATGTTCTATGGAAGTAAGGCAAGCCAGTGGAGGTAGTCTCATGCTTTGGGCAATGTTCTAGTGGGAAACCTTGGGTCCTGCCACCCATGTGGATGTTACTTTGACATGTACCACCTACCTAAGCATTGTTGTAGACCATGTGGACCCTTTTATGGAAACGGTATTCCCTGATGGCTGTGGCCTCTTTCAGAAGAATGTGACATGCCACAAAGCAAAAATGGTTCAGAAATGGTTTGATGAGCACAACAGTGAGTTTGAGGTGTTGACTTGGCCTTGAAATTCCCCAGATCTCAATCCAATCGAGCATGTGTGGGATGTGCTGGCCAAACAATCTGATTACATTCACACAGTCTGATCCATGGTGGCCACACCTAGCAACTTACAGGACTTAAAGGATCTGCTGCTAACATCTTGGTGCCAGATACCACAGCACACCTTCAGGGATCTAGTGGAGTCCAAGCCTTGATGAGTCAGGGCTGTTTTGGCAGCAAAAGGGGGACCAACTCAACTATTAGACAGCTGGTCATAATTTTATGGCTGATCGGTATAAAATAAAACAAGATAAATAAAATTTGAATTTACATACATACATACACTATATTGCCAAAAGTATTCGCTCACCCATCCAAATAATCAGAATCAGGTGTTCCAATCACTTCCATGGCCACAGGTGTATAAAATCAAGCACCTAGGCATGCAGACTGTTTTTACAAACATTTGTGAAAGAATGGGTCACTCTCAGGAGCTCAGTGAATTCCAGCGTGGAACTGTGATAGGATGCCACCTGTGCAACAAATCCAGTCGTGAAATTTCCTCGCTCCTAAATATTCCACAGTCAACTGTCAGCTGTATTATAAGAACGTGGAAGTGTTTGGGAACAACAGCAACTCAGCCACAAAGTGGTAGGCCACGTAAACTGACGGAGTGGGGTCAGCGGATGCTGAGGCGCATAGTGCGAAGAGGTCGCCAACTTTCTGCAGAGTCAATCGCTACAGACCACCAAACTTCATGTGGCCTTCAGATTAGCTCAAGAACAGTGCGCAGAGAGCTTCATGGAATGGGTTTCCATGGCCGAGCAGCTGCATCCAAGCCATACATCACCAAGTGCAATGCAAAGCGTCGGATGCAGTGGTGTAAAGCACGCCGCCACTGGACTCTAGAGCAGTGGAGACGCGTTCTCTGGAGTGACGAATCGCGCTTCTCCATCTGGCAATGTGATGGACGAGTCTGGGTTTGGCGGTTGCCAGGAGAACGGTACATGTCTGACTGCATTGTGCCAAGTGTAAAGTTTGGTGGAGGGGGGATTATGGTGTGGGGTTGTTTTTCAGGAGCTGGGCTTGGCCCCTTAGTTCCAGTGAAAGGAACTCTGAATGCTTCAGCATACCAAGACATTTTGGACAATTCCATGCTCCCAACTTTGTGGGAACAGTTTGGAGCTGGCCCCTTCCTCTTCCAACATGACTGTGCACCAGTGCACAAAGCAAGGTCCATAAAGACATGGATGACGGAGTCTGGTGTGGATGAACTTGACTGGCCTGCACAGAGTCCTGACCTCAACCCGATAGAACACCTTTGGGATGAATTAGAGCGGAGACTGAGAGCCAGGCTTTCTTGTCCAACATCAGTGTGTGACCTCACAAATGCGCTTCTGGAAGAATGGTCAAAAATTCCCATAAACACACTCCTAAACCTTGTGGACAGCCTTCCCAGAAGAGTTGAAGCTGTTATAGCTGCAAAGGGTGGACCGACATCATATTGAACCCTATGGATTAGGAATGGGATGTCACTTAAGTTCATATGCGAGTCAAGGCAGGTGAGCGAATACCTTTGGCAATATAGTGTATGACCCTTTCACGTCTGTCACATGTGCTTAGGGTGAGCTTGCTCTCATCTGTTAAAAGCACAGGGTGCCAGTGGCGGACCTGTCAACACTGGTGTTCAATGGCAAAAGCCAATTGAGCTCCACGGTGCCAGGCAGTGAGCATAGGACCCACTAGAGAATGTTGGGCCCTCAGGCCACCCTTAAGAAGTCTGTTTCTGATTCACACCAATGGCCTTCTGGAGGTCATTTTGTTAGGCTCTGGCAGTGCTCATCCTGTTCCTCCTTGCACAAGGAGCAGATACCGGTCCTGCTTATGGGTTAAGGACCTTCTACGGCCCTGTCCAGTTCTCCCAGTGTAACTGCCTGTCTCCTGGAATCTCCTCCATGCTCTTGAGACTGTGCTGGGAGACACAGCAAACATTCTGGCAATGGCACATATTGATGTGCCATCCTAGAGGAGTTGGACTGCCTGTGCAACCTCTGTAGGGTCCAGGTATCGCCTCATGCTACCAGTAGTGACACTGACTCTGAGCCAAATGCAAAACTAGTGAAAATCAGTCAGAAAAGATTAGGGGAAAAAAGTAGGGAAAAGAAGTATGGAAAAAATGTCAGTGGCCTCCACCTGTAAAACCATTCCTGTTTTGGGGTCGTCTCATTGTTGCCCATCTAGTGCACCTGTAATTTTTAAAACACCAAAGCAGCTGAAACTGATTAACTGACCAGATCAAGATCCCAGGAGTTTAACTGACTTGATGCTATACTCTGATTAAAAAGAGTATAAAGAGTATTTTTTGAGCAGTATAAAAATGTGTGTGTGTCTCATGCTGCAGAATGTAATTGTTCTTTGCTGCTGACCAACATATTTGTAAATTTTATACATTGCTACCTTACATTAGCTACTTATATAACTTCAGTTAACATTGGACTGGTAAATGTCAGCTAGCAAATAATAGGATAATAGTCAAACATGATTATCACTACTCTTACATGGACAAAGTGTAAAATCAATATTATCTGATTATTACTGTAGCATTTTACATATGAATGCTAATATAAATATATACATAGCGGCGCTTCCCTCCCTGGCGACTGTTGATTGGTTAAGCATATATTTTCTTAATTGGCCAGAGTAATGTGGACTTTAGAGAAAAGGTGGCTTGCTGTCTGATTTGCTAGAGCAGACAACACAAACCTGTGGACTGAGCTACAAGAGCGGACGTGAGAAATGAGTCAGACAGTTCCGGATGTGTCACGTGACGCACAAACGCACACGGAACTATCGGAACAAATGCAGCATATTCCACACGTACTAAATAATAACTTCACCATAAATATAATTCAGTTACAATTTCAGCACTGAACAAAGATAACACAAAGTTATAAAAACAACAACAGAAATAAGACAGATTTACTGTGTACAATAATCGCATACATTTAATTATGTGCAGATCATTTAATAATCCGTGTTAATTTATGGACACTTACTGGTGTTATTGAAAACTGGAGGAAGAGCCACGTTACGTCCAAAGTAGCCATCACGTATGTCACATATAAAACCTTCTTCACTTTTTCAGCTGCTGGTGGATCCATGACTATTTTGTAGTAAATTACTGTTGTCTCAGTCGTAATCTGATTCAGTTTTTTTCACAAGCTGTCTCAGTCAAAAATGAAAGCAATCAATCGAATCTATATGTCAGCCTTTTCTATTTCAAGAACCTTGAGGCGATAGTAATACAAAAAGCTGTACAAAAAACTACGGAAGTAAAGGACTTAGAAAATATGAAAAGGTAGGACACTGAACTTTGCCCGAATCACTAAAAACGCACAAATCACACTGTAGGCAATCGGCTGCATGCAAATGTTATAAAACGGGCTTAGACATTGCCAGGAGCTTGTGTTTAATTATTACGAGATTCGACTGAGCCATTTCTAAGTCCTATTTGGAAACTGAGCTAAATGATTTGACTCTGAAAAGATCCAGAAATCCCACCATTACTATAGATTCACTTCCTAAAAGCAAATCCCCTGGTATGCTATAGAGGGGCGTGGTTTCGGGGTGGAGGTAACCTCCCCGTATTTATTCCATGACCGTGATGAACTGAAACGTATGTCGAAGTAATTATTTTGTAACACTTGTTGTTTCAAATCGATTGCAAGTTTGTCATTCAAATAAAATACTAAAAGCCCCCTCCTTGCACAAGTTGGTAAAGGCCAACTATTGGCTAGCAGTACAGCGCTGGATTACTGCGGGTTTGACTAGGAGAGCAGAGGTAGACCATTTTGCATTGCTGGTCAGAGAGACCTTTAAAAAAATTAAATATGTAGTCAGAGAGGTTAGGGTAATGTTATTTATTCTAGCTAATGACATTCCACATGTTTTATAGCTAGTTAGTTAATTCATTGCAACTCAGCTACTGTATACAAATGTAGAAATCAGTATAACAGTTTAGAAGTTTTACCTCACTTGTACCACAGTGGCATGTTAGAATTACACAAGAAATTATTTGTTTAAGTTTGAATCAGTTACATTGTGCATTGATTTGGACTGTTGTTATGCCTTGTGTTATTTGTTTTAATCAAACAATCATTTGATCATAAATTCTTTGTGGATGATGGGTAGATAGATGAGCAGAGGGAAATTATATTTATATGTATGACACTGCATATATTTCAAAACATAGTGCAGCAACAAGAGGAGCCAAATAGATGCAAGAGCAGTGGACAGGGTGGAAAAACTATGAGAAAATGTTTTCTTAATGAGAGCTTTTTTGAATGATATTTTTCCCCAAATACCCATGAATCTAAATCAATAAATACTCAGTTTGCCCATACTTTGTGTAAGACAAATCTAACCCAGAGAAGGTACAAATGGATTCACAAAGTCTAACCTCACAATACTCAGTAATACTCACAGTTTTGTCATCAACCATAATTGATCTTTCTTTTAACTGGAGAATGGTGGTTGAACCTAGACCTTTTCTCCCAGTGCAAATTCCTGTAGCTGAGTACACCATCATACAGTCAAGACCATCATTGTTAGGCCTCTGTTAGGTGAATTAAAGAAGTTCACTTCCAGAACAAAAATGTACAAATAATTTACTCACCCCCTTGTCATCCAAGATGTTCATGTCTTTCTTTCTTTCTTTCTTTCATAAATAAATAAAAAAAATATATTTTTTGAGGAAAACATTTCAGGATTTTTCTCTATATAGTCTAATTCTTTTGTACCCCCCGAGTTTGAACTTCCAAAATGCAGTTTAAATGCAGCTTCAAAGGGCTCTAAATGATCCCAGCTAAGGAAGGAGGGTCTTATCTAGCGAAACAATCCGTCATTTTCTTATAAATAAAAATAAATAAATAAATAATAAATAAATAAATAAAAGCTTGTCTAGCACTAGCTCTGGGATGCGTGTCCGCGATGCTACGTACTACGTAATCATGTCGGAAGGTCACGCATGAGTAATGCGGACAGACTATAAGCTTTCTGATTACAGAGATGTAAGATGTTGGAGACTGTAAGATTGTACTTTTCAGCAGGAGCATAAACAAGCTCCAGTTAGCTGCTGAGTCCTAACTAACTTGAACATGTCACTTGTAGTTCATCCACACTGCATTAGCTCCCAGTCAAGTTCTGCATTGATTATAAAATACTACTATTGACCTATAAAGCACTGAATGGTCTTATGGCCACTTTTTTTAAATGACCTGCCAGACTTACTTCAATCAAAAGGTGCAGGCTATTTATTAGTACCGCAAGTAATACAGGCTACAGCAGGGGTTTGGGACTTAGACATCTAGAAGTCTAACACATTTGTTTAGTTAAGCTTTTTTTTAAAATAGTTTTCTGGAGAAGCAGATCTGGAGCGTTAATGTGCATAGAGTGTTTTGGTGAACATGTTTTAGGGTTTTTTTTGGATGCTGTTGCCCCCTACCATTCTCACACATTTACTGATTGAGGAACCCCTTATATCCATGTGAGCCATCTTCTGGATTTCCCTTTTTTAGTTATGCTGCCACAGCTAGTCTTGCTAGAGTCCAGGCCTGCACTTTGTACACAGTGTACACTGTCCTTAACCATTAGATTTTAACCATTAACCAGTAAATCTATTTTTTTGTGTGTGAGAGAGAGAGAGTTTAGTACAGTTCAGTTCTTGAAGAGCCTGATGGCTTGAGGGAAGAAATGGTTACACAGTCTGGTTGTGAGGGCCCGAATGCTTCGGTTCCTCTTTCCAGACGGCAGGTGAGTGGCGAGGGTGTGTGGGATCATCCACAATGCTGTTGGCTTTGTGGATGCAGCGTATGTTGTAAATGTTAGTGATAGAGGGGAGAGAGACTCCAATGATCTTCTTAGCTGTCCTCAATATCCACTGTAGGGTCTTACGATCCGAGACAATTTCCAAACCAGGCAGTGATGCAGCTGCTCAGGAGATGAGAATGGAATACTTATATGCCTACCTAATATTTGCAGTTATTTAATCAGCTAGAAGCGGGTGAGAGACTTAATGTCAGTGGTAAGAATGAGTCCACTGGATGATTTTCTGAGAGCAGGCAATTTTTTTTACAAAGCTTTTAATTTTTTACATAGCTTTTATTTATCTTTTATTTTTTATTAATTTTCAGCATTTTCTCACTAATGGACATGCAAATATACAAAAACATTCAGGTTTTCAGGGCAGCTCATCCTCCCAGGTCCATGGACTCCAAAAAGGACAAATAAACCACCCAAGTAAATTTGCCATTACATACACCCAATACCTGCTGGTATAACCCATCTGTTATCCATCTGCAGCTGATGCTCATGGGCCAGCCCTGGAGTAAGCTGGTGAAAGGCGTTACACTGTACATTTTGTCATAAATACATTATAATGGTAAGAAAATACCTTTTATATACATTGATCAGCCATAACATAATGGCCATCTGCATAATACATCTTGCTGAAAGCAAGAGATGCTGCTTTTAAATCCGGCAATGCAGAGGACTACAGCAGAGCCAGGGCCAACCTGAAAAAGGGCATTAGGAAAGCCAGGCATGCACATTAACCCCAGATGCATGTGGAAAGGCATCCAGACCATCACTGACCACAAACCAACAATACAGTCTCTACCTACCAGCAATGCCTTCCTCCCAGACGAGCTCAACCACTTCTTTGCTCGCTTTGACCAGGACATCAGACACACCAGGAATGATGATTCAGGAGGCTGATCCTCCAATATCACTCTACACAACAGAGGTACACTCAGCACTGAGCAGAGTAGATCCACGTAAGTCAGCTGGCCCTGATGGCATACCTGGACATGTGCTCAGGAGTTGTGCTGACCAACTGGCGCAAGTCTTCACTGACATTTTCAACCTGTCACTGGCCCAGGCCACTGTTCCAACATGTCTGAAGACTACAACCATCATACCAGCGCCCAAGCATTCTTCTGTGAAGTGTCTGAATGATTTCCACCCTGTTGCACTCACTTCCATTGTTATGAAGTGCTTTGAGAAGCTGGTTCTAAGTCACCTCATAGCATGTCTCCCACCTACACTGGACCCACATCAGTTTGCCTATCGCCCAAATAGGTCGACAGAGGATGCTATTTCCACTGCTCTTCATCTTGCTCTCTCCCACTTGGACAATAACAATACATACATTACATTCGGATGTTGTTCATTGACTTCAGCTCTGCTTTTAATACAGTTGTCCCTAGTAAACGGATCACTAAGCTCAGTGACCTGGGTATCTGCACATCCATATGCAGCTGGATTATGGACTTTTTAACAAATCAGCCTCAGTCTGTAAGGTTGGGTAATCACTTATCCTCAACCCTCATCCTGAATACCAGTGTTCCACAAGGCTGTGTGCTGAGCCCACTGCTCTACTCTCTGTTCACCCATGACTGTGTTCTGCAACATAACTCCAACGTCTTCATCAAGTATGCACGATACCACAGTTGTTGGCCGAATCAGCAACAACGATGAATCAGCCTACAGGGAGGAGATCCAAAGCCTGTCAGCATGGTGTTCCATGAACAACCTCACCCTCAATGCCACAAAGACCAAAGAGCTCATCATGGCCTTCCGGAAATCTAACAGCAGCAGACACTCCCCTATTTACATCAACGGGTCTGAAGTAGAGCGTGTCTCCAGCTTTAAGTTCCTGGGTGTCCACATCTCTGAGGATCTGTCCTGGCATCTGAACACCTCAACTCTGGTTTGGAAGGCGCAACAGCGTCTTTACTTTCTAAGGAGACTGAAGAAAGTTCACCTATCCCCCAAGATCCTGACCAACTTTTACCGCTGCATCACTGAGAGCATCTTGACGAGCTCCATCAAAGTGTGACATGGCAACTCCACGGTGTGTGAAAAGAAATCACTGCAAAGGGTTGTGAAAACCGCCCAACGCATCATCGGCACCCAACTACCTGCCATTGAGTCTCTTCACTACAGTAGATGTCTGTGCAGAGCACACAAAATCATCAAGGACTCCTTCCACCCGAGTCATAAACTGTTCAACCTCCTTCCATCCAGGAGGAGATACAGGTCATCCTCACCAGAACCAGCAGGTTTAGGGCCAGTTTTTTTCCCTCAACCATAAATCTACTGAACTCTACACTACACCGCTAGGACACTTTACAGTTCTGCTCCACCCTGTACATTCTGTTAATATAATATTTTTCACTGGTATACATTCTGCTGTACACTCTGGTATAATATAATATTTTCTCACTGTGTAATATAATTAATTGTACATATTGTCCATTTCATAGATACACAGGGGCAGTGGTGGCTCAAGCGGTTAAGGCTTTGGGTCGTTGCCCGGAAGATCAGGGGTTCAAGCCCCAGCACCGCCAAGTTGCCCCTGTTGGGCCCTTGAGCAAGGCCCTTAACCCTCTCAGCTCTAGGGGCACCGTATCATGGCTGACCCTGCGCTCTGACCCCAACCTCCAAGGATGGGATATGCGAAGAAGGAATTTCACTGTGCTGTAATGTATATGTGACAAATAAAGGCTATTTCATTTCACCTAGTTTTTTTTATCTATCTGTCTTTCTATTTATATACATTTATATATACTTTATTTATACATACCATATACTATCTGTATATTATCTGTTACTGTTGTACATACATTGTACATAATGCACACATTTTTAGCACAATTATAATTACACCTGTCACTATCTGCTGTAAATACTACCTGCACATACTTTTATATACACACTCTGACATAGCCTTATTTATTTATCGATGTACATATTTACATATTTATCTGCACTTGTTCATTTGTACAATTTCTACTATTTGCACTTCTGGTAGATGCTAAACAGCATTTTGTTGCTATGTACCTGTACTTTGCAATGACAATAAAGTTCATCCATCCATCCATCCATCCCACAGATGCTCGATTGGATTGAGATAATAAGTGTTATTCACTTCACCTGTCAGTGGTTATAATGTTATGCTTGATCAGTGTATATAAAACTAGAAGATCTATCTATCTATCTATCTATCTATCTATCTATCTATCTATCTTTCACAAAACTGTGTATGCATCATCCCACTGGATGTAAGTTGTCCATGAATGTTGGGATTAGAATGATTAATGTGGCTATAAGACAGAGTCTTGTTTGTTACTCAAAAACAAATGCAATATTAATGTTGCTATTTTATTTCTTTTTCAGACATCGCCCATGGGTTATGACTCCCATAATATCTAGGTTAATCTTGGTCCCAGAAGTTTTGTGGCTCAGATCTGTACTTTTTTGTAAATTCCAGTCTTGCTTTCCTATTGTTACTGCTGATGAATAGTTTGCGTCTTGTGGTATAACCTAAATTTCAAACTTTGGATTGTGATAAATTCACTCCTGTTTTGTGGAGGCTGTTTTTTTGTCATCAGCTGTTGTTTTCCTTTCCTTTGATCATCATGTTGGATTATCCTTTTTTAACAATAAATGTAATCCTCACAGGTGAAACTGAGATTTCATATTCAGAACCAGGAGTTGATGTTTAGAACTGTTTTTTTTAACAATCAGTATAACACAACTGGGTAACAAGCAACACATGTCAAACACATGTTTCAATAATTTTGCTCGCCTAAAATTTGGTTGGTCTGGTATAAAATGTCCTATATAGTTTAACACTCTTATATTTAAATACAAGAAAATGAAAGGCAAAATTGTAATTTATCATATATTTAACTTTTGATAACAAACTTAAATGTCTTTATTCTAAGAACTCTTCCCCTTCCAATAGTTTCGGCCAGAAATGTAAATCTATTAGTATGACATCCCACAAATCAAATTCAAGTTTCAGGTTTATTTGTCATTGTCACAATATCTCAGTGACAATTGTACATTGAAATTTTTATTGTGAGGCTCAATTATAACATAATTGCATCACATGTATAAGATGCATGTGACAAATTAAGAACCTTAAACCTTGAAGAATGACAAAAAACACATTATTATTACTGTTTAATTCTACGCTAGTCATGTTTCACTCTGACCTTAATAATTAACAGACTGGTGTGTACTTAAATGAAATAAAATGTGTCTGATATAATGTGTCTGTTTTGTAGTTGTGAAATCTTGTTGCGATAAAACTGATGCTGAAGCAGTGCTATGATAGAACAAGATTTTTGAGCCACACAGGCCCTGCTTCTATCTCAGGCCTCATCCAAGGTCCTGATCATGTCCCTGGCCCTGCTCCTTTCTGAGACCATGTCCTAGACCCTACTTAGTTTTGCTTCTTGTTTTTTTGGATTTGATAAAAGTTCATGACTCTGTCCCTGTGTTTAACCTGAAACTTTTTTCAGTTTGCTCTCAGTCAAGCCATAAGAACTCCAGGCATGTAAAGTGGGTGGGGAAATACAGACAAATATGCACAGAAATTGTCAAGCTAATTTAAGTTACCAGAAATTAAATTTAATTACATTTTTAAAGTAATTAATGATTTTAAGAGTGGGTTATTCATGATAGTTTGTTAAAACAATATTTATAATTTCCAAACCAATAAAATAAACAAAAAAAATCAACAATATCAGAAATCTTTGATTAATTATTAGCTAAGGGTCCTGTGAATATAGGAAAGAACTGATGTTTAGAGAGTGATATGATTTCTATGTAGGATGAAAGCTGGCATATATATTGCTATGGCATTTTCTCTTAATGCTGTGCAACAGCAAAAAACAGATGAATAAAAGGATCCTATCTTGCCTATCTTGTGCATGTCTATAATTTGTCTGTGTTTGGATTTCCTGCTACTGGCAAGATCAATAAATGATGACATCCTTTCAATGTCTCAACATACAATTCGCCATATACTCCTTAGATTCTGTGTGCTATAATCCATTCAAATAATTTGGTCAGTAGACATCTGACAATCTGTGGTCTCCTGAGCAGGGATAGGTAGCAAAATAAAATAATAAAAACAACAACAACAACAAAACAAACTGAATGTGGTTACCATCTATCAGCACTTCTTTAAAATCAGGAGAAATTCGACCATTTGTTTAATCTAAAAAGCAAGCTTTATTCTGTCCTTTTCATATTTTGCAACATTTTTGCTTTAAACTCATGTCTCTGAGTTGCTGCAATGTGCCCCACATAGCTTTTCCAAGACAGAACTGGACTCTTATTCTCTTTCCATATTTTGGCCTTTTCAGGTGCTGTGACTCTGATTACATTTTTAATTATGGTTTTTTGACTATTTAGTAATGTTAGCTCAGTTTGGCATACACAAACATTTACACACAACTTCACTTGAAGATCAATAAAATACAAATTGTGTAACATTTTGACCCACTAAAATTTTTATATTGTAAATAAAAGCTAAAAAAAAAGATATCTTTGCATGTATTTTTTTAAGTGGTGGAAACCGGCTTCCACAATACGGAGTTCTTTAGAAGAAAAAGCAACTAAAGTGTGCAATACTGCAGAATAAAATTTGCCATTATAATGCAGCCAGTATAAAGCCTCGTACTATATTCACACATGACACAGTATCATGACTGCATTTTAAACATTCATTGTACTGTATTGTAATCATATCGCTGCGTGTGTTAAGCAAATATGAAAACAAATGGGGTGAGGTGGAAGGGTGATCTACTAGCACATGTTCATTTATTACTTGGCATGCAAACGTTTAATCACAGAGAAGCCATTTTATTATACCTTTAACAGCACCGCGAATATGCTTAAACTGTGTTTTCCCCATCAGAACGAGCTTGTTGCATTCTACTGTACACAAAAAAGCAGTTTACCAAATATTGTATTTTAATTTAGAGAATAACAGCGCAATATTTTAAGTCAAATTTTACTGCTTGATTTTAGGCATTAGCGCATACACCGTTGGAAAATGTCAATTTTTACCACGAGATGGTAGCAGTGATCTTTACTTTAGAGATTGGCTTGGCTATATATTTATGGCAGAAGGCAAAAGACTGCGCACAATTAATGGCCGCGTGCTTGCTTGATATAGTCAGTTATTGAAACATGGAATTCCATTATTATTATTATTATTATTATTATTATTATTATTATTATTATTATTATCAGCGTTCCACGGGTTCTCATTGCAATCATGAAGCAATGTTATCGCCTAAATAAAAACCACTGAGCGTAACAAGACGCATTCTGGCTGGTAAGAACTAGAGCAGATACAGGCTTGAGGAAAACATCTATTGAAGTGAAGCTGCTGAAAGGGCATTCACAGATAAACCACAACCCCATCCATTACATCGTTGCCTAGGACACCGACAAGTACAGTTGCTTCCATGCGCCACACACACACACACACACACAATACAACACTTTACGCGTCATAAACGAAGATAACACGCACGCACAAACCTCCCACCCCCGCAACACGCAATCAATCTCTCTCTCTCTCTCTCTCTCTCTCTCTCTCTCTCTCTCTCTCTCTCAGCGTGCGTCTCTGAGTTTAATAGCCTTGGGTGGAGGGGTGTTAGGCCCCACTTCGTTATGCAGTCGCTGCAACGTTTTATAGAGGCTCCGAAAGTATTGTGGTGTGAATATTAATGACAATACTCGAAGCAATGCGCGCATTTTTACAGTCTTAATCCATCTGAAAGGTAGGTGCACAGTTCTGTCGGTCTGCTTTGCCGAGGATGTCTTTGTACGCCATAATATTCCGGGGAATCAGTAACCATTTATCCTACTGTATATTCGCATGCATGACAGTGAATCCTCGGGCGCGAATTCTCAGTTGTTATGGTAGTCCTTGCAATTTAGGTTAAAATGTGTTTGCTGTTTTTTTTAAGTAATTACCTAATTTCCTGTTGCGCATAGTAACCATAATATTTTAGCTTTATGCTGATCTTTGTATTGCTGTTTTATACCTATGTGCATGGTTTCATGTTATTTGTTCGACTACCTGTAATGTGCCCAGTGTAACTTTAAACTTGGTTATATCATATTCTAAAGAAACATGGCTAATCCTGACTGACTGTAAACGATGATAATGACACGTTTGGTAATGTGGTACAGCATATTTCAGATTTTGGGAAACACATTTATTTGATTTTCAACCTCAATTACATGTTTATAAAACCATTTCTATTTGTAGTATACTTAATGTATTTATTCATGCATTCACTCGAATGGGACATCCATCCATCAATGGGCACAATGCATACTAACACACCTACCTGCTTATTATACAGTGTGAGGAATCGAGAGAACCCAGAGTAAGCACTGTGAGAACATGCAGAAAAAAGAAATCACTTAGTATGCTGAGTTCAAGATTAATATTTATTCATCATGAAATCAGTAATAAGTAAAACGTGTTCAAATTCGTCAAAATATTTTTATATTATAAGACTGTAGACTAATATTTTCCAAATTCATAACCCAAAAATAAAATAAAATGAGCGTGAGCAGATTAAGTACAAACTGAGTAAAAAACATTAATATTACTAAATGGTTAGCAATGTTAATAACTGATTTCTTGTGTCATATCTTCTCCAATGGCTTCTGCCTTGAACTCAGCCTCCCATCAGCCTGACAGACTACAAACCATGTCATGTGACCCAGTCACATGTTCAAGTTTACTGGACGTCTAATTAAGCATAATTTAAGCGTAATCCATATTACCCACACACTTTGAAAGGACTGATAAATGTATGTGTCTTTCAGAGTCTCACTCCAATACAATAGTTATTTGTTTTTCTGTTTTTAATTATGATTGTTACTTTGATTCATGTCTTTACCCTATTTAACTCTGTTTGCTGCTTGCCTGACATATACCTGTTTTTGAACCATGTTGTTTGGATCTGCCCTTTCAATTGTCTGCCTGTTCTAATAAGCTTACATTTGTATCCAACACAAACTGCCTCCCTGACAGGAGAAACATGGATGCAGCAGGTCTGCCTGAGCTGCAGCAGGCATTACTGGCACAGAATAAGCTTGTTAGAAACAACAAAAAAGGCAGAGAGATGAAAGGTTTTAGCTTTTCAAATTGGGTGATGAAACATCACCACACCTAAAACATCACCTTGAATACAACAATGAGCTCTTGTACTACAGAAAAAAAAGAGTAAGATTTGTCGCTTGCTCTCTATATACCAGCATATGATTCTGGATTCTCTTTCCACTGGATTGTGCCACAAAAATATTGACATTGGATTTTGTGAAAAGGATTAATTCTGCAATGTGAACTGTATTCTTTCAAGTTCCCCAAAGATTTAGGACCACTACGGGGTACGCAGTATGCATTAGCTGTGTTTAAGAGTTGGGGGATTTCCAATCACAATCACATTTAAGCTCATTTTCAATTTTTTATTAATTAAGTAAGTCTGATTAAATCCCAAAAATTATTAGCTGTTTCTGTAGGATTTCTTTGACAGCTTTCAAGATCCAACATCCAGCTGCTGAAACCATGGTCTGCAAAGAGCTAACAAAACATGCACAAGGTATTGATCAGGAGAGGTGTAAAAAAGAATTTCTGAAACATTACAGTGGAAGGCCATCTTCAAGAAGTGAATGAGAAAGAAAATGTGGCACCATATTGACATTATCACAAACAGCATATCTCTCCAGAATTGACAAACACATAAGAAAAGAACTTATGAGGGAGATGTATGGCAACATTAAAGGAGTGCAAGAATATATGGCAAGTACAGGTCTTTTTTTTCACTTTTTTATCACCTAGAGAACATTATACCATGGTCAAACATGGTGACCAATTATGTTGTTTCTCTCTAGCTCAGATTGTGACTTTAGTCAAGATAGAGGAAATCATGGATAACTTCAAATACCAATCTTTTTTCTAAAACCTACAGGTAACCTCCTGACATTGCTAATGTTCTCGTGGTTTAATGAGCAAATTCCCATAGCCATTATCTAAAATCTAATGGAAAGCCTTCCCAGAAGAGTGAAGGTTATTATAACTGCAAAAACGAGACTGAATAGAGAAAGGAATGCTTTAGGCACACCTTTGGGTATAATCCTTGCGATTTAGGTTAAAATATGTTGCTCTTTTTTAAAGTAATTACCTAATTTCCTGTTGTGCATAGCCACCATAACCTTAAAGCCGAATATTTTAGCTTTATGCTGATCTTTGTATTGCTGTTTTATACCTATGTGCATGGTTTCATGTTATTTGTTCGACTACCTGTAATGTGCCCAGTGTAACTTTAAACTTGGTTATATCATATTCTAAAGAAACACGCCTAATCCTGACTGACTGTAAACGATGATAATGACACGTTTGGTAATGTGGTACAGCATGTTTCAGAATTTTGGAAACACATTTATTCGATTTTCAACCTCAATTGCATATTTATAATACTTAATGTATTTATTCATACATTCACTCGAATGGGACACCCATCCATCAGTGGGCACAATGCATACTAACACACCTACCTGCTTATTATACAGTGCGAGGAATCGGGAGAACCCAGAATAAGCACTGTGAGAACATGCAATAAAAAATCCACTTAGTATGCTGAGTTCAAGATTAATATTTACTCATCATGTAATCAGAATTCAGTAATAAGTAAAAATGTGTTCAAATTCGTCAAAAGATTTTTATATTGTATAAAGACTGTAGACTAATATTTTCCAAATTCAAAACCAATCTTTTTGGAAAAAAAAACAGTGTGAGCAGATTAAGTACAAACAATTCATATTACTAAATGGTTAGTAATGTTAAAAACTGATTTCTTGTGGCATATCGTCACCAATGGCCTCTGCCTTCAACTCCCATCAGCCTGACAGAGTACAAACCATGTCATGTGACCCAGTCACATGTTCAAGTTTACTGGATGTCTAATTAAGCACAACTTTTCATTTTCATTTTCATTTTCACAACATATTACCCACACACTTTAAAAGACACAGACATTTATCAGTCTTTGCAGATTCTCACTCCAATACAATAGTGATTTGTTTTTCTGCTTTTAATTATGATTCAAGATTCAAGAAGCTTTATTGTCATTTCAACCACATATAGCTGACGCAGTACATAGTGAAATGAAACAACGTCCAGGACCTGGTGCTACATAGACATACAACATAAAGTTCAAACACAAAAAAACAACACAGAGCTAGGACAGAAGTTTGTCCTAGCCACATAAAGTGCAAAGTTTGCAGCTAGGTGCAAACAAAGCAACGACAAGACAGTGCAAAAACAATAAGTACAAAAAGACAACACAAAAACACAGGACACTTAGCGCTGAAAAAAGAAAAAGAACATGTGCGATGAAATGTAAATTAAATGAAATAAAATGAAATGATGTACAACTTTGAGACCTGACAACATGTATTGTGCAAAAATACACTAGCAGTGTAACAATGGTTGAGGTAGTGCAATAAGTATTGAACAGTATAAGTTATGTATGTGTGTGTCCACACAGGTGAGAGAGAGAGTGTGTTTCTTTGATTCCTGTCTTTGCCCTATTTAACTCTGTTTGGTGCTTGCCTGACATAATGCCGTTTTTGAACCATGTTGTTTGGATCTGCCCTTTTGATTGTCTGACTGTTCTAATAAGCCTCTTAATGGTATATACCAGTGTATTTTACATAGAGTACTGTGGAAAAGTTTTAGGCAGGTGTGAAGAAATGTTGTAAAGTATGAATGATTTCAAAAATATACATTTTCATTGTTTATTTTTTTTTACCAAAAGGCAAAGTGAGAAAAATCTAAATCAAGTCAGTATTTGATGTGACTACCCTTTTGCGTCAAACCAGCATTCATTCGTACATTTGTACACTTTTACACTTGCACAAAGTCAGGGATTTTTTAGGATCAACTATGCTCAACTATGCACGAAAACATAAGGAACTCTGATGCACTAATGGCAGTAGGTGCTCTGGACTGATGAGTCAAAACTTGAAATATTTGGATGAGGCATGAGGTAGTTGGTTTGCCGAAGGGCTTGAGAGTGGTGTAATAATGAGTGTTTGCAGACAAGAGTAAAGTATGGTGGAGGTTCCTTGCAAGTTTGCAAGTGTGTAAGTGTACCTAGACCAATTGATGCAGTTTGCATGCAAAGAGTGGTTACACCTAATATTGATTTGAATTGGATTTCTCATTTGTTCTTTTACTTTCAATTTTGCTAATTGAATTGAATTAACTTTACAGCAGTTTTTCACACATGCTCACATATTTTGCATAGTAGTTTACATATAGTCTTGTTATATATACTTTATATCTTCTGTGTATAATATAAATAGAATATACATATGTTTGATAATATTACAGTTATTTTTACTTGCTGATTTACATATGGTGTCAGGTCTGCTTTGCTGGACATATATATATCTAGTCTGTGACAGGGTTGCTCTTTTAGCCTACTACCAAACCCTAGAGAGTAGAGCAAACGGTTCAAAATCAGCTGAGATTTAACACACTTCATCACTTTGCTTAGAGTTCAACCATTTATTTTCTTGCTTGATATATGGTGTGTGACCTGTTGTCCCTTGCCACATTTTGCCTTTGTCTTGCCCCTTGTGCACTGATTTTCCTAATGTGTTCTGATTTCCTTCTGTTTGGATGATTCTAGTATTTTGACCCTTCCCTGCCTTTTTAATTATGTTTGTTGATAAAGTTTGTTTACATTGAGGTTTTTTGGGGGGCTGGGGGAACTTGACCTGGAATCTTTTGACTTTGTCATTAAACTTTCTCCATATGGATCATTTGACTCTTTGAGTCCCTTGTTCCAATGCAGATCCAGTGGTAGTTAATGGGCTTTAGACAGCCATCACTACACAGGGGCATCTACTTGAGCGACACGTGAACCAAATACCTCTGGATGCAAAACCTTTAGATAGAAGAGTAGAATTCAGTGGGCTATAGCATCCAGCCAGATCTATCGCCATCTCTATTCTACACCCTCCTGATCCTAAACTTCAGTTCCTGGTCGAGATGGGTGCCTCTGAGAGTGATGTCAGGGTGCTGCTATTTCATAGACAAGCAAACTCCATGATGTTATACCCTACAGAAATCTGACAGTGGTTAAATGTAATTATGACTTGTGCAACAAAGAACTGTTGGCCATTACAGCTGTTCTTGAACTGTAGAGACACTGGTTGGAAGGTGCAAAGTATCCATATATAAGCATGACTGACAGTAAGAACCTGGAATTTGAAACACCTGTCAAGCCAGACGGGATCTCTTTTTCACTAGATTTAATTTCATACCGTCATGCAGGTGTGGGTCTAAAATGTTAAGACAGATTCCTTATCTAGGATTTTTGTTTGTTCCCCACACATGAGTTAGATCATTAGCCTATTATTCCCAAGTCATGTTTTTTTACAAGAACCCCTACCAATCCATTGGTTACAGCATTGCCCTAGATGTTGTCACCAACTTCCCTTGCTCCTAAGGCCACACAGTTACCTTTTCCATTATTGATAGGTTCACCAAAGGCAAGTATCTCATTTGCCTCCCAAAACTACCTGCATTGGACACAGCCAAAATCTTGTTTTGGGAAGTGTTCTGCCATGGTCTCCTAGAAAACATGTGAAAGCTCGTAGGGTACAGTTCGCTTCCAGAGAGAAACAGGCCTGACATAATTAAATGAATGTCAGTTTTTTCATTGGGATACCTCCCCCAAATCCAATGATCCAATGGAGGTTGAATAAATAAAATGGAAGTTTCCTCAAAACATATTTCCACAACAAGAAGTATGGCTGGAATCAGAATCTCCTTTGGAAGAAATATGCCTAAAATCCTCACACCAGTATGACCTGGGGTACCAACCTTCACTGATTCCTTAGTCCAGAGCATCTAATGTACCAGCAGATGATGACAGGATTAAGAGGAGACAACTGAGGTGGGAATGAGCATATGTTTGCCACCCATAATTGTGGCTGGCACCCACATCCACCCCTACACCAAAGACAAATGATCTGGCTGTCGACCAGAGACCTCAGGCTTAAGCCACCTTCATGAATGTTAAGTACGTGTTTCTTAGGTGCTTTCCAGTGTATCAGTAACATGACGTCACAATTCAGTTTTTGAGTTTTGCCTTGTTTTTTGTTTGTTTACATTGCCACTTGTCTTTGTTTTGATTCTTGGCCTGTCTTTTGTTGAACTCTAATGTTTTTTTTGTGTAAAACCACGCTAACCCATAGTTCAGAAATATGAAGGATATGAGACCTTATTGTCACATGTAGAGAGTAATTGTTACATACCAGTTTTTGTTTTGTTTTTTAATACATTTTGTAGGGACATTCTTGATATCACTGTGGTGCTCCAAATCATTTTATACCCCTCTCCTGATCAGTATCTTTCAACAAATGAAATCTTTTTGTAAGCTCTTTATGACCATGACTTTAGCAGTCAAAATCAGTAAGAGTTTAAGAAATTTTACAGAAACAGCTGCTTTTTATTTGGGGTTAATCAGAATCATTTTGTGTATGACAGCTGTATGGTTATATGTATATAATTACTTCTGAACATGAGAGTAAATGTGTGAGTAAATCCCCAATTCTAAAAAAAAAAATTGCACACACATACAACCACTATACAATCACAATTTTGAATTTACACATGAAGCATAACTAATTTAACCTTAACTTGATCGGCTTCAAATAATTTTTATTTGCTTGGATTACATTTACATTTACAGCATTTTGCAGACACACTTATCCAGAGCACCTTAGAAGTGCTTTTAATTTTCTCTCACCATTGTTTGCTACCTGAAGAAAAAAAGTAGACTCCTGCAATAGAGTTTTGTCTATATTACTAAAACTTTTTTTTTTTTTTTATATATATATATTTTTATGACCTGGATGAAGCTCTGATCAGATTTTTAGGCCAGATTTTTTTAGATTTTTGTTTGTAGTAAAACAGTATGCTGGAAGAAGGGGACTAAATAGTTTAGATCATTGTACTTAAAAAGGAGAATTATATAGGTTATACAAACAGATGATAGTGTTTTATTGTTAAAATTGACCACTAAGAATCTGTCAGATCAACTGAGTTTAGGATAGGCATGCACGACAGTAATTTAATCTACAGTAAGTGTTGCTAGTATTATTAAGAATTTTAAATCACTGTCAAGATATAAAGAAACTGCTGTATTAATGTAAGTAACATTTTCTCCCTTCATTGCATTTCAAAGAAGTGTCAACATATAAATAGCAGGTTAAGCTGATTTTGTTAGGATTGGATGTAAGACATTAATTCTGGACATTATGTATGGTGTAGTTATCAAGAGACAGCTTTTTGTGTAGGTCATCTTTTCTATGATAGTACTGAAAATACTGAAGAGCCTCCAGCTGCAGTATGAATAGATTATGTAAAATGCAATATTCATTAGTGTGATAATGAGAAAGACTGGGACAAAGGAGAAGTGGGGCCACAAGAGATATGAGGGAAATGATGAGTATTCAATGTTTTTTCTATTTTCTATCTCTCTCCACTGAAATAAAACACAACTGTCTTAACATCTGTTTCAGAAAACTGAGCATTACTAGGGTATGAAAGTTTAATCAGAATATTAATTAAATTGACTACATAATATTTGAATATAGAGGTTTTTTTTGTTCTTGTTTTTTCCTGTCATAGCTTATTGCTTAACCCATTTATGTTGTAATACACAAATGCTGCTATTTTAAAAACACATTATTTTTATTGAAAGACTAAATAGACAAGTCATTAGCTTGATGAAGTTTGTTTTCTTTCTGGAGAAAAGACAGAAAGACATTTTTTTTTGGTGCAAGGAAAGAAATCATTTAAATTGGATATTCTCATAGCCACAGTTAGTGTGGGCATGGTTAGCTAACTGTATTGGGTTAGGGTCAGCAATAGGGGGTTGACTTGATGTAGGTATTCACCATTCTCTTTCAATGCACACTGATAATGGACTTGTACCCATTAACATTTGGGCTAACATATTGTAAAAAAGGATGCTGTAAGTACTGTCAGCTATCCTGTGAAATCACTTTATAAGATAGCCAGAAACAAAAATAATAAACAGTGATTATTTTCAATTTATGGCTTTCAGGTGAATGAAGTCTAAGCTCTGGAAATGCTTATAATCCACTTGTTATCATCCTCATGTGTCTCCAATTGGAGGTTTTCTATCCGATTCATGTTTCTAAGAAATGCAGCATGGAACAATTCTGAATGTCCCACTTCACAGATATGTGTATATATTTCGTCCATTTTATTGTCCAGAGATTGCACATTTGCTGGAAAAATGACCGAGGGCTGGCCTTTCTCTGCTAACCATGTGGTGGAGCCTCTGCACGGCTCCTCCACGCCTGCCGTGTTCCCGCTTCACCTTTTTGTTTTTAGGAAAAGTCCCTGCTGGGCCTGGTGTTGCACCAACAAAGCGAAGTAGTTCTGGGAAGGAGTCCAGTGCACTAAGCTCTAACATGATGTACAAAAACAAAAACCTGACAATTCTGCAACGTCGCACACAGGGGGAATGCACATATTCGGTATGCTTATTAATGAAGCCTATTTTCTATGCTCATTAACCCTCCAGATCTGCTAAGAAAAAAAGTATTTATAAAATCTTGTCTGAACAAATGCATTTTTAGACTGGACTTTGTCTAATTCACGAACACTAATTGGAAGCCTGTTCCGTAATTGTGGGGATTTTTAAGAGAAAGCTCTGCCCCCTGCTGTAGTCTTTACTACTTGAGTTACTACCAAACAGCCCGCACCTTTGATCAAAGTAGGCATGGCAGATCATAAAAAAAAAAAAAAAGTTCACACACGTACTGTGACACTAGACCACTGTGCTTTACAGGTCAGAAGTAGCATTTTATAATTAGTGCAAAATTTGACTGGGAGCCAATGCAAGGTAGATAAAAGAGGAGTGATGAGTTCATATGTTCTGGTTCTAGTTAGGACTCTAGCTGCTGCATTCTGAACAAACTGGTGCTTGCTTACAGAGTTACTCTGTGATCAAAAACTACAAGTACGTCTGTCTTGTCAGAATTAAGCAGGAGGAAATAAGTAAGCATCCACTGTCTAATGGCCTTTACACAATCCTTAATTTTGTTAAGATGGTGCCTCCCTTCTTTTTTTTCCATAAATATATAACTGTGTCATCAGCATAACAGTGGAAGCTAATGCCATTTTTACAAATAATTGTACCAAGAGGTAGCATTTATAAGGAAAAAAGCAGTGGGCCTAAAACCGAACCTTGTGGAACATTGTATATATCATTACATGTAAACTAAAAAGTGTTTGTTTTATTTTAATTTTGATAATTGTGTCCTACAGCTCAAAAACAGCATATCTCAAAACATTAGAATATGTCATTTCCACGTTTTATGCAGTTTAAATACCACAAATCTCCCAGTCAGAACAGACCACTGCAATCATGGGGAAGACTGCTGACTTGACAGTTGTCTAGAAGACACTCATTGACACCCTTCATAAGGATGGTTAGCCACCAAAGTTCATTGGCTGTTCACAGAGAGCTGTATTGAAGCATATTCATGGAAAGTTGACTTGAAAAGCAAAGTAGGAAAATGTGCACAAGCAATAGGGATGACCATAGCCTTAAGAAGATTGTCAAGCAAAGCCAGTTCAAGAACATGGAGGAGCTTCACAAGGAGTGGACTGAGGCTGGAGTCAGTGCATCGAGAGCCACCACACACAGACGTGTCCAGGAAATGGGCTACAAGTGTCGCATTCCTAGTGTCAAGCCACTCCTGAACCAAAGACAACGTCAGAAGTGTCTTACCTGGGCTAAGGAGAAGAAGAGCTGGAGTCTGGAGAGAGGAGAGGAGAGACAAATCCAGGCTGCTTGAAGTCTAGTGTGAAATTTCCACAGTCAGAGTTGGGGTGCCATGTCATCTGCTGGTCCAAAGTCATTGCAGCCATCTACCAAGAGATTTTAGAGCACTTCATGCTTCCAACCGCTGACAAGCTTGATGGAGATGCTGATTTCTTTTTCCAGCAGGACTTGGTCACTGCCCTCATTGCCAAAACTACTTGGAACTGGTTTGCTGACTGTGGTATTACTGTGCTTGACTGGCTGGCCAACTCAGCTAACTTGAACCCTATAGAGGATCTATGGGGTAATGCCAAGAGACACTAGACCCTGCAATACAGATGAGCTAAAGGCCGCTATCAAAGCAACCTGGGCTTCCATTACACCTCAGCAGTGCTACAGGCTGATCGCCTCCATGCCACACCGCATTGACGCAGTAATTTGTGCAAAAGAGTCCCAACCTAATATTAAGTGCATACTTTACTCAAAAGTTTGACTTTTCTGTATTATAAATCATTCCTTTAAATATCTTATGAAATATTCAAATATTTTGAGATACTGGATTTTTGATTTTCATGAGTTGCACGCCATAATTATCTAAACTCATATTTTTTTTACATGCATCTGTACTGCTCTAACTATCACTAACCCTCTTTAGCACCTGGATGCTGCAATCTACTCTGTTAGAGAGCTAATTAAAATGCACTTATATGTAAAATTACTGCTAAAGAATTGCTAAACATCTTGCAGCTAATGCACTGGACAAGCTGAACATTTGCCAAACTTGATTACATACCCTTGGCTAATTTTAGACTGAATATTAAAAAGATCCACTGTGGGTTTCTTCCACTTGCTGTATTTAGACAGAAAACAAAAGCGTTCTCTGAAAAAAGATTAACTGTGTCAGCAGTGAAAAAAATTACAAATGAAAGCAGTGCAAAATAATTGCAGAGAAGGAAAAATAAATTAATTAAATGCTAACACAGGCTAGAAACTCACAGCAAATGATTTGAAAACAGGATCTACTGTATGTCACCTGCACTCAGGACTCTCAGGACTCTCTCAGGAATTTTGCAGTCCTTCCAGGCCTTCCAGCCAGCAAATTATTCAGCTGAAAGTGGAGTATCCCAGTTAGTGTTCATGATTATAAATTCTCAGAGAAGATGTTTCCCTTGAATGGTTACAGGCGCTATAAGAACAAGAGTGTAAAAAATGCTATTCATGGTTATAAAGATCTCTGTCCTTAAAGATCTCTCGTGAGTGGGATATATTAGGCAGCAAGTGAACATTTTGTCATCAGAGTTGATGTGTTAGAAGCAGGAAAATGGGCAACCGTAAGAATTTGAGCGAGTTTGAAGAAGGGCCAAATTGTGATGGCTAGACAACTGGATCAGAGCATCTCCAAAACTGCAGCTCTTGTGGGGTGTTCCCAGTCTGCAGTGGTTAGTATCTATCAAAAGTGGTCTAAGGAAGGAACAGTGGTGAACCGGCGACATGGTCATTGTCAGCCAAGGCTCACTGATGCACATGGGGAGCAAAGGCTGGCCCCTGTGATCCGATCCAACAGACGAGCTACTATTGCTAAAATTGCTAGTGCATCGCAGTCAGACCTGTCAGGGTGCCCATGGGTGTTGACCCCTGTGCAACACCAAAAGTGCCAACAATGGGCATGTGAGCATTATAACTGGACCACTGAGCAATGGAAGAAGGTGGCCTGGTCTGATTAATCATATTTTCTTTTACATCACGTGGATGGCCGGGTGCGTGTGTGTCGCTTACCTGGGGAACACATGGCACTAGGATGCACTATGGAGTGCACTATGGCAGTGTCATTCTTTGGGCAAGGTTCTGCGGGGAATCCTTGGGTTCTGCCATCCATGTGGATGTTACTTTGACACGTACCACCTACCTAAGCATTATTGCAAACTATGTACACTCTTTCATGGAAACGCTATTCCCTGATGGCTGTGGCCTCTTTCAGCAGGATAATGCACCATGCCACAAAGCAAAAATGGCTCAGGAATGGTTTGATGAGCACAACAACGAGTTTGAGGTGTTTACTTGGCCTCCAAATTCCCCAAATCTCAACCCAATCGAGCATCTGTGGGATGTGCTGG
The DNA here is from genome assembly GCF_019097595.1 of Hemibagrus wyckioides. Taxonomy (NCBI): domain Eukaryota; kingdom Metazoa; phylum Chordata; class Actinopteri; order Siluriformes; family Bagridae; genus Hemibagrus; species Hemibagrus wyckioides. The sequence goes on along the minus strand of NC_080736.1, from coordinate 13,714,607 downwards.
ACAAACAAGTCCTATCCATGGAGGCCCCGCCTCGCAACTTACAGGATTAAAGGATCTTCTAACATATTGGTGCCAGGTACAACAGCACACCTTCAGGGATCTAGTGGATTCCATTCCCTACAGGTACTGTGAGACAAGTAGTAGCATGTCATAATCAGTGTAACCAGTGTAGTGTAAAAAGGATATGAGTGATGTATTCATATCACCTCATCTACATGTTTGAAGAGGCATGTAGTCAAGGGATTACTGGACTGTTTTAAGGTGTGTGTGTGTGTGTGTGTGTGTGTTACAAGAGAGTTTTATTCTTTCTACTCATTTTTCTTATAAGTGAAATTTAATCGCTAAATTATCTAGAGTGTGCCTAAACAATGACTCACTCACCTGATGAAGTTCTGTGGGGTCAGAGGGAGATCTAATCCTGCTTGCTAACTCTGGGAGACTATTTATAAACCTCTATACATTAGCAGATGTGAATGTACATTTGACACTGTAACATGGTAAAGTGCATGTATTTGACACATTTTGACATTTGAACAAGGTGACACATTTTAAATGAGATGTGGTGATAACTGGGATAACTTCAGACTGTGGAACTGTGACTATATTTACAATATTAAATTTGAATGTTAGTATATGATGAGTGGAATCTATTATGTTATGATTAACCACTACCCTAGATGGGCACAACTGCTGTTCTTACACGCTATCTGGAGCATCAAAATGAATATTAAAGTCTCCAACAATTAATGCTTTGAATAAAGGAGTAGCAAGGTTATGGCCCTGTAAATAATTAGCGTAATTGACTGGGTAGACTTATTTTTTGTGTGCATTACTGAATATAATGTTTTGTTAATTAGATTGTGGCCCTGATTTAAGCACAAAATGTTATGTTATAGCATAATCTCACTGCCTAACTTTTAAGAAAAAACTTTTTTTCTGGCAATAACACCTTGGATTTTTTTTTTTTAAATATATGAACGGTTTCTCTGATTCTTTATTTTAATGTTTTATGTTAACACTTGGTATACATATGGTTTTGGGAAAATAATGTCAAAACTTTTAAATATAGCATTTATTAGCACTAGGTTACCAATAAAGCTACTGGATCTGGTTCACATATGCCTCATATAAGCAGCTGTTTAAAGTGCAGAGCTGGGTCAGATTGATTACAGATCTTGTGAAAGGATTGGGCCAGATCAAGGCTAGAGTAGTTTTTCCAAGGTAACCATGTAGATAACAATATAACTGCATAAAAATAATCAATATCTTGATTTCTAGGTTTTAAAAAAAATAATACCAGCAGCAGTCAAATTATATATATAAATAATAAATATTCAATTGTTCATTTAGCATTGGCTATGTATCTAAAAACTTTAAATTAGCAGTGATTCCTAATTATAAAAACCTGACCTTGACCCCTGTCAGCTATCAAACTATACGTCAATGCCAAAGCTCCTAGTTACCTCCAAGATTCTAGAAAAGGTTGTAGCCTATATAAAAATAACATTCATGAAATCTATAAGTCAGGATATAGACCTTATTATTGCACAGAGACAGCACTGTTTAAAGTCATAAATGGTCTACTACTGGCTTCTGATCAGGGTTTTGTCTCCCTTGCTTGGGTTGTTACTATTCTCTTTGACATATTAGAAAATGTTGTAGTTAATGGAACAGGCCTATTCTGGCTCATGTCTTATTTGACTATTATCTGTTTATAGATGACTTCCAAAGACTTCTCTATGCATAATAAGGTTTGGTGTTCGATAAAATTCAGTTTACATCCACTGCATTTTTTTTATAAACGTTTCTTTAAGCTTTCTAACTACATATTTCTCGATTGCCTTTGAATTGTATCAGCAGCAGTAAATTACCTGTCTTCTATCATAGACATCTCGCTAAAATAAGTCACTGCACTATACATAAAACTAGTTCATGATTTTGTTACCTGTAGGTTGATTATTGCAGTGTCTTGTCTGGATGCCCCAGTATGTGGATGAACAAGCTGCAATACAATACAATATAGCTGCAAGCAGCAATGACGGGCCCTCGCACTATGGGCCATCACTACACGGTGCCATCGCCGCCCAGGCACAGTGAGCACAGTGGATACATGCATTAAAAGGGGAAATACCAAAAGGACAAGAGTGACAATTTGTGTGTACTGAAAGTGATCACAGCAGAGTCCACTGATGGCAAAACAAAAACTGACTTTCCTTCTAAACTATATAAGGACAAAAGGGACAGTTTGGGTGTAATGAAATAGATCATATATATATATATATATATATATATATATATATATATATACACTATATTGCCAAAAGTATTCGCTCACCTGCCGTGACTCGCATATGAATTTAAGTGACATCCCATTCCTAATCCATAGGGTTCAATATGACGTCGGTCCACCCTTTGCAGCTATAACAGCTTCAACTCTTCTGGGAAGGCTGTCCACAAGGTTTAGGAGTGTGTTTATGGGAATTTTTGACCATTCTTCCAGAAGCGCATTTGTGAGGTCACACACTGATGTTGGACGAGAAGGCCTGGCTCTCAGTCTCCACTCTAATTCATCCCAAAGGTGTTCTATCGGGTTGAGGTCAGGACTCTGTGCAGGCCAGTCAAGTTCATCCACACCAGACTCTGTCATCCATGTCTTTATGGACCTTGATTTGTGCACTGGTGCACAGTCATGTTGGAAGAGGAAGGGGCCAGCTCCAAACTGTTCCCACAAAGTTGGGAGCATGGAATTGTCCAAAATGTCTTGGTATGCTGAAGCATTCAGAGTTCCTTTCACTGGAACTAAGGGGCCAAGCCCAGCTCCTGAAAAACAACCCCACACCATAATCCCCCCTCCACCAAACTTTACACTTGGCACAATGCAGTCAGACAAGTACCGTTCTCCTGGCAACCGCCAAACCCAGACTCGTCCATCAGATTGCCAGATGGAGAAGCGCGATTCGTCACTCCAGAGAACGCGTCTCCACTGCTCTAGAGTCCAGTGGCGGCGTGCTTTACACCACTGCATCCGACGCTTTGCATTGCACTTGGTGATGTATGGCTTGGATGCAGCTGCTCGGCCGTGGAAACCCATTCCATGAAGCTCTCTGCGCACTGTTCTTGAGCTAATCTGAAGGCCACATGAAGTTTGGAGGTCTGTAGCGATTGACTCTGCAGAAAGTTGGCGACCTCTTCGCACTATGTGCCTCAGCATCCGCTGACCCTGCTCCGTCAGTTTACGTGGCCTACCACTTCGTGGCTGAGTTGCTGTCGTTCCCAAACACTTCCACGTTCTTATAATACAGCTGACAGTTGACTGTGGAATATTTAGGAGCGAGGAAATTTCACGACTGGATTTGTTGCACAGGTGGCATCCTATCACAGTTCCACGCTGGAATTCACTGAGCTCCTGAGAGCGACCCATTCTTTCACAAATGTTTGTAAAAACAGTCTGCATGCCTAGGTGCTTGATTTTATACACCTGTGGCCATGGAAGTGATTGGAACACCTGATTCTGATTATTTGGATGGGTGAGCGAATACTTTTGGCAATATAGTGTGTATATATATATATATATATATATATATATATATATATATATATATATATATATAGACAGAGAGAGAGAGAGGAGAGAGAGAGAGAGAGTCACCCAGAAAAATGTATATATTTATACAATGTATACACATTTCAGGATTTAAATATTGTATTACTAAATTTATTGCTGTACGTTATAGATTGATTTATATGATGATATTATGATAATATTATGATAATATTATTAATATTATACTAATATTATGTACATCATACTATTTTTCTTTTACTGAAGTGTATATACATTTTTTGGTTGACTCTGTATACATGAATTGTGAAAATGAAGCAATATTGTAAAAAAATTAAAATAACGGGATAAGAGCCTCTAGTGGACATAGTCTAGTACTGCAGGAGTCAGGTGAAAATGGACTAGTCAATGGACTGATAAATGTAAAAATATGTTGTGAGCCGTTTGAGCATCACAAAATCATGAAACTAAGCAGAATCACTCACAGCCATTCTATTTAAAAATTTTTGAAACATTAGGGCTTTCCACTGTTAAGATATAAGAACATTAATATTTTTCTATTATGTCCTCACAATAGCAACATCATTCACATTCACACTCAGTTTCACATCACCCATGCCCTGACATTATTCTGACTGATTTTCAACCGAATCAGGTGAAAGTAAGGGAAAACATTAGAGATTTCTAAAAGTGACACACTTCCTGCTGCCAGTAGGTGGCGCTATTACTGACACTGACAGTAGTCATGTCCATGTTTCTTCTCTTAACATAAATTTGAGGTTTGATGTACATCACACAATATACACCGAAGTTATTAGCCACTTCCTGTTTCCTTTTATTCAACATAAGTTTAAGGGCTCCTCACGGCTGAACCGTTTGAGATATCAAAAATCCCTTATAAACTTTAGATCCTCAATGTCTTCAGATCATATTGGACCCTGTTTGGACAAAATCATACAAATCCCTTAGGAGGAGTATATCAAATTCCATTGGGTGCGTTTTTCAAACATCCCAAAATAACTAAGCAGATCCCATGACAGGTGGATGAACGTCATTTAGCTCAATGAGAACTAAATGTATACCGGCTCTCATGCATATACGTCCAAGTGAATATGAGCTGTGCAGCTATATTTCTGACAAAGTTCCAGGGGGTGCTGTGACAGCCCTGTGCCACGCCTGGAGACCAGCCACACTGGCCTTTCTCATAAACATGTACACTCTCTATGGAAAATATTTTGGAACATTAGGCCTTTCCACTCGTAAGATATGAGAAGATTCATTTTCTTCTATTATGTTCTCATGTAAATCGTCACCATAGTAACACGATTCAAGGTATCAAAAATTCCTTCACAGTTTCACATCAGCCATGTCTTGTCATTATTCTGACTGATTTTGAACCAAATCAGGTGAAAGTAAGGGAGAAAATATTAGAGATTTCAAAAAGTGACACACTTCCTGCTGCTAGTTCAGTTCAATGAGATCTAAGTGTGTACCAAGTTGTACATGGATACGTGCAAGTGTGTATCAGGTATGCAGCAAGATGTTCCAGGGGCGCTGTAACAGGTGTGTGCCACGCCCAGGGCCGAGCCACAGTGACGTCCCAATGGCCGCAGATTCCAACCTGTCTGCTGATTTTCAAGAGTTTTTGAGCATGTTTAGGGGTCCAAAATGCCCCGAAAGGTTGATAAAAAAAATAAAAATAAATAAAACATAAATTCGAACGAAAACAATAGGACTTCCGCACCTACGGTGCAAGGCCTCTGGCCTTGCTCCTTTGGTGCTCGGGCCCTACATATATAAAATTCTAACGAAAATAATAGGGCTTCCGCACCTACGGTGCAAGGCCTCTGGCCTTGCTCCTTCAGTGCTCGGGCCCTAATTAGTTAGGGGCAGAGCTTTCTTTTACAGAGCACCAGAGTTATGAAACAGCATTCCAAATTTGTTTTCAATACTCAGACCCAGTCAAGTGTTTAAGTTTAGGCAGAAATCATATTTGTGTTGTAAAACCATTCGTTTATAGTTTTTTTTCTGAGGTAAAGGAGCAGATCTGGAGGGATCAGGGGTATAGAAAGTTTTGGTGAACTGGGTTGTTTGGATTCTCTCCCACAAATCAAAACAACAAGAGAAAAGAGGTCAGTCCTGGAATTGCAGCTTTTGCTCCATCACACTCATCACACTCTGCGGGTCTGTGTCTTGCAAGCTCAAACAGTGCATATAAATTTTGTGGGCAGAGTATTCTGTAAACATCACTTCAGTGCTAAGAAACCCAAATGGAAGGCTGACACATTAGTGTAACAAAAAACCAAGTGGAAAAGTCTATGTTTTTCTTGAGATATTGGAGTAAAGGGAATTTACTAATACTCCTTGGTTAATTCCAGTTTCAAGTAAAAGTGAGCAACAACTAACTGCTTGAGCAGTTAATCATTGGGAGTCATCAAATATACATCAAATTTACATACTGAAGTCCATTGTAGTCCACACAAAAAACAGACCGACACCAAGACCCGATTACTTCCATGTCCACCTTAGCCTTGAGTTTATCCCAAACCACTCGTTTGTGTACAGGTAACCAGTATATGCAGCTACAACCAATCTAGGGGGAGTGTCAATGTGCTGTTGCGTGAGGTCCATGCAACTGGGCAGGGGAGAAATAAAACACATCAGAATATTCCTCTTATACCCTGGCAATGTGTGTTGTCTGGAAAGGTGAGAGGCGGTCTTCTGAGGAGACCGAGGTGCAATTGGATGCACTTTATTTATTTACCCCCAATCCCAGTTCCCAGAGTCACAGGAACTGTCACTCTCCATGGTTTATTTAAAGTGCCTTGCATCTATCCTTTTGCCTAGCTTCATAGTCGATTTCTCTGACTTGTCATGTGAGCTCAACAGGTCCTTGTCACTTTGTGAGTAATATGGTAAAATGAGTACCTTGTCTCATAGTGCAAATTCCCATAGCTGAGTACCCCTCTTATACAGACAGGACTGTCAGTCTTGGACCATGACATAAATTCTCCTGTGTTAGGTGACTTAAGGTGTGCAGTTTTGTTTTTGGGTCTAGAATGTACTGAATTTCATTTTTCTGATGGAAGGCCCTTCCTCACAATTTTCTCTAAAAATGTTTAAGTTGCCTAGGGGAATCCCACAGAGAAAATCACATAAAGGTTTGTGGAACCTCTTGTATATTTCTATTCTTGACCATTTGTGTAAGTTCAGTCAACTTATACCAGTTCTGTGCGTCATCATGAACAACTTACAATCATATTACATCATATTTTTAAGCATTTAAGTGAATTTGTCCAAGATGGTGGCACACAGGATTGCAGCAGCTACTTGAGCTCCTGGTTCAGCCACCATTTTTTGTTATTTTTGTAGTGTGAATGTAAGTGAATGTGAATGTAAGCATGTGTGAAAGACTGTTAGCTATACTCCATTTGAACTCTGGGAACTCAACAGCAGGACAGATATGAATCTTCCATCTTATCTGAAATCGGAACTAGGCAGGATGCAGCTACTGAGCATCCAGCAAAGGCAAGCTGAAGCAGTCATGCTCTAACCATGCCAGCCTGACAGTCATTACACCTGGGTTTTACCAGCATATCTCAATAGCGACCAGGGGAGAAAACACACTTGACCACATGTGCAAAAATAGATGCAGAGTTTATAGAGCAGTCCCCTGCCCCCATCTCAGACTTTCTGATCATATCACATTTTTCCAGTTCCTTCCTACTACCATGCTCTGAAAACAATGAAACCAACACAAAAGACAATCACTGTATGGCCCAATGACACTGTCTCTGTGCTACAGGAATGCTTTGCTTACTGGCAGGTCTTAATATATGCAGTAACAAACGATGGAGAGTTGGATAAGTATGGACATCATCTGTCACCAGCTACATCAGCAAGTGTGTGAATGATGTTACATATACTAGAACAATCACTGTCCACCCTAATCAGAAACTCTGGTTGACTGCTGAGATCAGAGCTCTTCTGAGAGCCCAGGACTCTGTGTTCAGGTGATGCAGATGCACTAATAGCTGCAAGGAGGAATCTGACTGCAGGCATACAATGAGCCAAATCCGAATATGCATTAAAAATACAAGTATTTTCTGCACCAATGACCCCCAAAGCATGTGAAAGGCATCAAGACAATCACAGATTACAACAACAGAGATACTAAAAGCCATAGAGACGCGTCTATTCATGATACTCTAAACAATTTTTATGCTTGCTTTGATGTGCAATAACATACACAACAGACATTTCATGTGCAATAAATCAATAACTTCCAGACTACAGACCCAGCATGTTCAATAACTTAAAGTACACTGTTTTATCCACTGATTGTACTGTTTACTAATTACATTTTTCTGTTGTTCTTTACTATTACTAGTCTTTCTAACTATTTTACAGTTATAGTTTTATATTTATAGTTTTTTTCAAAGTTGTATATTTTTCGGCTGCTATCACTGGGACCTCAGTATTCACTTTCATTCCCTTTCATGTTCTGGAATGAGAATAAACCTTCCTTGATCCTTGATTCTTGTTTAGAATCTTTGGAAAAACACTGAAGAGTGCTGCTGTGAGCTAAGATACTGCAGAGATGCTTAGCTTCTGGATATCATGTTATGTAGTCCACTAAAACTAACACAAAGCCACACCCTGTTGTAGTCCATTTTAATGGCTCAACGAATTCCATATCAATTCACCAGTTGACATTTGTGACATGCTGCACATCATTTTTGAACAGTGTCATTTTTGAACTGCCTGCCCAGTAAAAACAATCCATTAGACAGTTTAGGGTTTTATCCAGCCGCAAATGTCCAGCCATAGGATTATTAGCCACATGGAATAGAGGTTCCTTACAGCATTTTCGTATCAGTAACTGGGTCATTGCTTATTTAATTTAAATGTTCTGTGTCACTAGATATAACTTGTACATAATAACTAAAAATATGGCTGAGATAACAGAATTAGGCTGAATTTGCTGACCATCAATTGGTCTTGTCAGAAGGGGAAGGGGAAGCAGTTGAGATGAATCCCCAGCAAGGGTGGAAGAAATTCTGCTTCTGTGCACATTCCACATCATGTTTAGCTACTGCAGCTTCTGCATTTACAGTAATTTCTCATACTAATGTTTAAAACTCTGGCTAATTTGTCCCAGGAATGGGTGGATTGTTTCATGCTTGGACTTCCCACTGCATCCACTGCATATGCTTTTGCCTCTGAAATTTACTAATGACTGGCGCTTGTAGGTACTCCTGAACATCCTTATGGACAGGAGACTGCTGATGTGTTACACAGCAGTAGCTTCTGGAGTGTCTGTCAGCTCTTGGCCGGCTTTCTACTTATCTGCCCTTTCAACCCATCCCCTCCAGTTTAACTCTTCTGCTTAGCTGATGCTCAAGCACATGCTGCCTCCTTTTGAGTATGTAGTACATTTATAGAAGGGCATTATTTATAGTCTCACTATCCTGTGTCACCCAGATGAGCATCGGTTTGATTTTAAGTCAGGTTCCTTTCAAGGTTTCTTTCTCATGTCACCTCAGGATGTTTTTTCCACCATCAACTCTGGCTTTGTGACATTATCCACTGTTAAAGGCATTGCACAAATTCTGATGCTGAAATAAAAGGAAATATCATTAAGAGCTAATGCACAAACAATGGGAACAGCCAATACAACAATTTAGAATATCATGAAAAAGATAAAGCACTGCTATACTGAAATCACTGAATGTGCTAGGTAAGGGAATCAACAGAAGTTGATGACAGAAACATTGTGTGAATAGTAAAGTGACATTACCGAGAACTTCCATATGGCATGTGTGAAGGTATCACACATCTGTCTGTTTTTCATGTCTGTTTTCCAGCCTTGCCATTGCCAAGTGTTTTGGATTGTCTGCACTTCCTAATAAACTGCGTAATAAATCTGCACTTGCATCTTCCCTAACTCTCATACATTCCTGCTATACTGTGAGCCATAAAGAAGAATGCATTCTCTGTACATATGTTTAGCTTCTATAACTGACTATATATTTCTTACAGGAAATTGGATGAGGTGCAGCATGGCAGAGCTTCCTGATGAACAAGACATGCTAACAGAAGAAGAGATTGAAGGCTCACTTACACCCAGCCCTCTGCCAACATCTTTGTGGAGGAGAATGTGGAGAGCAAGCATTACAGCTGTAGCATATCTACTTCTATATATACTATCTCAAGTTACAGTGAGTCTGCAAACATTTTATACAAATCTTAGACATTTTAGAACTTTTTTTGTCTGATATTTATGATTTAAAGACCAGCCCTACTAGCATTTTGAAATATCTTGAAATCTACTAATGACTCAAGTAGGAAAGTCTATCCATTATTTTAAAAATAAAATTTATTTTTGTTTTATTTAGTTTTATTTTGTCCTCGCTCACAGCTGCCTTATATACTTACATAAAAAAATATATATAAAAGTAGGAAAAAGGCTTTATGCAGTGTTGTTTAGGAAAGTTAGATGGTTACCTAAAATTTTAGGAAATAACTAAAGGTGTCTTAAATATTTCTTAAAAATTTATATTTTCCAAAAGAAAATTAGTACACCATTTGGATTCATTGTGAGACACAATGCTAGAACAGAGACTTGGATGATGCAGAGTTTTAGCATCCAGAGAAGAAGATGCAGGTTTTTTCATCAAGTTTAGCATGATGTTTCTTAATATAAACAGAAAAATCCAAAACGATCACAGCATCATAAACAGGCACAGGTCAAACAAGATATAAAAATGTGGGCAGAGCAATGTTTAAAAACAAAAAACAAGTGAAAAACAGCCTGGCTGTTGGTAAACCAACCCACAACCTTGAGGTGAACTAGGGTCCCTGATCATTCACATTATTCTCAGGGATACCAAAATAATGGAACATGTGATTGGAAAATAGCTTGGTTGTGGCAGAGTCAGAGGGTAGATTGTAGAGCGGAATGAGGTGTTGGAACTTGGAAAACCAGTCTAGGACTACTAGAATTGTAGTGTAGCATGAATTGGGCTGGTCTGTCTAATTCTAGGGATATGTGGGATCAGTTATATCGGTGTGTGGGCAACAGCACAGGTTTTGGCAGCTGAAGTAGCATATTTGAGCATATAGTGCAAGGGGTCAAGGCTCTGTGGACATCATGGGTGCTCTGAACCCCTTGATGGCCCATGCAACAAAGGCATGAGCCCGGTGATCACCTAGGTTCTTAGGGAGCTTTGGACAATGAGCTGTTATGGGGCAGGTAGTGGGTACCAGACATCATGGGACATGGGCTGTAATTTGATCTAACCACCACTGAATGGGTCTCATGATGAAGTAGTAACCCTAACCCTAACCCTAGGCAGGGTTAACTCCTCTTTCTTAGATTGGGACTTGTCTGAGTATACAAAGGTCATCTGCTTTGGTGTTTTTTAGAGGCTGACTAGTAGTATAGGGTCAAGGTGAACCTCAGGGAGAATAGAGACCAGCAGGCTTGTCTGGGGTTCAGATGCTTGATGGCACAAAGGTACAAAGGTTCTTATGGTTAGTGAAAATGACAAGCAGATGTTACACTCACTCCAACCATTGTCTGACCTTCTCCAGTGCCAGCTTAAACACCAGCAGCCAGCTAACAGTTGCCTGGATTATAGATGCATTGAGCTGTTGACTGCTTCTGAAGAACATGGGAGTGAACACATGGGGCTGAACATACCCAGGAAGAAAATGGTGCATTGGTGAAATTCACCCTCTTCTCTTACCATGTAGAGCTGGTGCTATAAGAGCATCTGACGGACTTGGTGCACATGGTTAATGTGGGGCTCATACAAGGGAGAATAATCCAGTATGTTGTCAATTTAAAACACTTTGAACAATGTCTTCCAGCATGTCCTTCAGATGAAACCCTGGAATACTGTGTGTGTGTGTGTGTGTGTGCTAGAGTGCCTATACTGCATGATGCAGTATTCATAGTGCCCAGTAGATTTTCTAAATTCTGCCTTCGACTAGTCCCCCTTTGCAGATTCTCACCAGGTTATATCACTGAGGTGACTGGTAGAGACTAGTGCTATCCCAGAGTCAATCAGCATTGTACAAAGACATCTCTGAGTGCTTTATTATGAGTGGTAATGTGAAAGGATACTGAGGAATAAGGGTGGACCTACACTATGTTGCCAAAAGTTTTGGGACATCCCTCCAAATCATTAAATTCTGGTGTTATTTTTCAGGGGTTGGGCTTGGCCCCTTAGTTCCAGTGAAAGGAACTCTTAATGCATCAGCATACCAAGACATTTTGGACAATTTCCTGCTCACAACTTTGTGGGAACAGTTTGGGAATGGCCCCTTCGTGTTCTAATATGACTATGCACCAGTGCACAAAGCAAGGTCCTTAAAGACATGGATGAGCAAGTTTGGTGTGGAGGAACTTGAATGCTCTACAAAGAAGAAGAAAACCTGTGAGAGTCTGCAAAAGACTTAAGACTATGGCGGAGGTTCACCTTCCAGCAGGACAATGACAGGACAACATACAGCCAGAGCTACAATGGAATGGTTCAGATCAAAGAATATTCATATGTTGGAATGGCCCAGTCAAAGTCCAGACTTAAATCCAACTGAGAATCTGTGGCAAGTATTGAAAATTTCTGTTCACAGACACTCTCTATCCAATCTGACTGAGCTTGAGCAATTTTGCAAAGAAGAATGGGCAAAAACTTCACGCTCCAGATGTGCAAAGCTGGTAGAGATATACCCCAAAAGAGTTGCAGCCGTAATTGTAGCAAAAGGTTGTTCTACAAAGTATTGACTTAGGGGGTTGAATACAAGTGCATGCCACACTTTTCAGCTATTTATTTGTGAAAAGTTTTGAAAAACTTTTATCATTTTCCTTCCACTTTACAATTATGTGACACTTTGTGTTGGTCTATCACATAAAATCAAATACATTTGCATTTGAGTTTGTAACATGACAAAATGTGGAAAAGCTCAAGGGGTGTGAATTCTTTTGCAATGCACTGTAAGTTAGTCATTGCACCATGAAAACTCAGTGAACATCATTTCAACCACTTCCCACTGTGATGGTCCAGAACACTCTGCATGTTCCCAGGGGCAGGCTGAGCAGCCATTTTCTCCAGGGTGGGCATTGGTGATGTGAATGGGTGGAAGACCTGGAGCAAGACACTATGAAAGTTTAGGGCAAGTTGTCTCTGTTGCTCTTTGATCAGCTTGATCACGTGCTGCTAGTCGAACTCTCCTACTGCATCTATTAGTGACAAAGTAGTTTGACTTAGAAAAGGATGCAAGTTCATGTTAGCATCATGTTTATTAACATAAATCACAACTTGATAAACAGGCATAGATCAGGCACAAACAAGGTAAAAAAATATGTGGGTAGAGCAAGAATCAAAGCTAGAACAATAACAAAAGGCTTGCTAACGTCTTGCCAGATACTACTGAATAGCACACCTTCAGTCTTGTTGTGTCCATGCCTCGACAGGTCTGTTTTAGGAGCTGTTTTGGTACAAAGGGGACCTATACAAGGGGTCAAATATGCATAAGATGCTGGAAAAGCAAAGATGTGTGGGTGATTATTAGAGGAAGCTTTCTTCAGAGCAAGTTCAAATTTGCACCTTGATACCATCTTGGCAAGAGGTCTTCATGTTGGCACAAACATTGTGGAAGCTATCTTCCCTTATCTTCCCTTGCGCCAAGCACAGCAAGCAGAGCTGTTCAGCATGCATATAAGCCCTCAGTACTATATGATCATGTCCATTTTCTTCCATGTTTTCATGTTTGTTTATGTTGCTACATGTGTTTATTTTTGATTCATGTATTGTGTCTGCCCCTGTATTGTCACTGGTTGCTGGTAATCTGTCATGATTAGTGTCACCTAATTTGAGTTTGATTAATTTGTCTACCTAAAGCCTAACATGTCTTGTAATTTCTAAAAGTATTCATCCATTTTATGCCACATGTCTGACAATACCAAACCTTTGTTTTTGATTGCTTGTTTTGCTTCCTCACTCTGTAGTTCCCGTTCTCATGTTTTTGGCATTGCCTAAAATTACCTATTTTTGTCTCAATGTTCTGGATCTGTAGAAATGTCTCAGTAGTTTTTCTTACACCTGGCAGTTATCCAGGGTTATCCCAAGTCTGAAATGTGTAATTTCTTTTTAAAAAGGATTATCAGCATTCATATTGAAGTCTCTAACATTTACTGGATTTTCTTCCAAGCCAATTAGATTTGAAAGGAAATCAGCAAATTTCTCTGGAAATTTAGAGCAGGGCCTAGGTTGCCTAGTACTAATTAGTGGATATGACAGAGTGCACTGTTTGTTTGTTTTTTTCATCTTTTAATTTAATGAAAAGTATTTATTGAGTTGACATCTTCCCTTCTTGGTGGGAAAGGAAGTCTGCCACAGCCATCTGTGCACCTGGCCTGTGGACCACCTGGAAGTTAATGGGCTGTAGAGCTAGATACCAATGAGTGGTCCGCACATTGGCATCCTTCATCTTTCTTGGTCCGAACAGAGGATGAAGGCCCATCCCAACAGATAATATCTGAGAGTGAGGACCATCCACTTGATGGCCAGGCACTCCTTCATTATGCTGCTGTATTTAGTCTCCCTCAGAGCTCATGACTAATATACAGTACAGGGTACTTCATGCCCTCCACCGCTTGGGATGACATGGCCCCCAGCCTCTGTCCGACGTGTTGGTCTGTAAAATGAAAGGGAGAAAGAAATCAGAGGGATGCAAAAGCGGGCCACCACAGAGTGCAGGCTTCACTCTAATGAAAAACTGTTGGCATGGCTCTGTCCTCCATGGACTGGGTCTTCCTTTTTAGTGAGAGAGCTGGTGATGTTCAAATAGTTTGGTATAAACCAGCGATAATAGCAAGCCAGCCCCAGGAACTGTCGCACTGCCTTTTTGGTCTTGGGTCTTGGGCAGGCCTCAATCACTGTAGTCAATTTGGGGCTGTACATCAATCAGATTTATCAATTTTGGGGCTGAAAAGGACATTTTTTGCAGGACATTGGCGTCATGGGTATCTGCCAATATCCAAAATCTAGTGTCAAATAAATATGAGCTAAACAATGATGCTATAATGTTTGTCAATTTAAGGCATTGGATAAGCATCAAATGTAGACACAATTTTCTAAAGTCTAAACAGAATCATACTGATCCATCAGACTTGGGCATCAAGACCACCAGGCTGGACTGCACTGTGTGATTCCTGGAGTGCATGCATTTCAGGCATGGACTGAAATTCATTCCGAACCAACTTTTTGTGTTCTTTTAGCTGGGCACCCCATCATACAGCCGGCCTTGGAATTCTTAGGAGGTTCCTCCTTCCAATTTTCTCTCACGATATCTAGCACACCGTGAGGTCTTTAGCTGTAGAGTAACTCAAATGGGGACAATCTTGTGAACGCTTGTAAGAACTCTTGTACTGCAAACTATAGGGCTTCTAGCCACTTAACCTAATTCTGTGCATCTTTGAGAACTAAGTTCATGAATCATGTTTTTAAGTGTGTTACTAAATTGTTCAATGAGGTCATCAGTTTGTGGTTAATAGACACTTGTATGAATTGATTTAATGCCTAATAAATTGGACAGCTTGCACAGTGTGTGTGACATAAATGCAGTGCCTTGATCAGTCAGGATATCTTTTGGGATCCCAACTCAGAAGATTTTATGGAATGTGGCTGGGGAGGATGTTTTGCCCACAGGGGCAGGACCCACTTTAGTACCAATAATTGGTTTCTTCTCTATGATTGTCCTCTGGCACTCAGTGCAGTCTATCTTTAATAAGGCACGATGCTTAGCTGGAGGCACTGACCATCGATTACTCGCAATTCATCACATGCCTGCTGGAGTGTGTTTTTGGATGACTGTTCCTGGGATAAAGGAAAACCCGAGTCTGAAACACCAGTTTTGGTGGAATAGGCTTCCGTTTCCAGGCCGTTGGAATTGGGGGAGAGCAGGGAGTGACAGCAGAAGGATAAGGACGGGAATGAAGGAAAGAGAGATAGAGAGAGAGAGAAAGGGTGCTTGTCTGCCTCGGGATATTCCACCATGTGGTTCTCCGCCAGCTGGATGGCCTCTGTGAGTGACACAGGGCAGTGGCACTAGACCCACCCCCCCCTCCCCATTGGAAGCTAGGTGATTAATTGTTCCAATGCCACAAGGTCATTGACCATTGTTCGGCCAGCAACTGGTTCCGGCAGGTTCCTAAAGCTGCTGGGTGGATACAAAGGGGCAGCCAACATCTTGTAAAACCAGGGAGTGGAAGTGCAGATGATTTTGTTTTGGGATACAGCCTACCCACTGCAAGATGGCTTGAGGTCAGAGTACTCCAGCATATTGGTGGCAGTCACACATTGTGCTGCTCATTGAGCTTCCCCAGAGTGGAGGGGTAACAGACAGACCACCCGCTCAGAAGCCAGCCACCAGCATGTATCAGCTACTCACTTAAACAGCTCCACATAAACCTTTTGTTGTCATGGGGGCTCATCTTGATGAGCAGGAGGCGAGGGTTTAGTCCTTGAGTGGGTGATGAGGGAAGTGAGAAAATGGGAGATGGACAAGGTTGAACTAAGCAAAAAGAGCTTTAATTATCCAGCTTTTCAGCATCAAACTAAACATTCAAGCATGCTTATGGGCACACCGAGCTCATAGCATGTTCAGGTATTCTAACTCTCTCTCCCTCTCTGCTTTCTGTCCTCCTTTTAATCCCCTTCTGCATGCACTGTGGGAGAGAGCGATTGACCACAGCTCCATAATCTTACTGATTGATCCGCCTTCTGATCACAGACCAGTGCTTGGCCATGCATCTGCGTCCACAGTGATATAATTTAATAAAGGCACCTAAAATATTAGTGGAATATTAGTGGAATGTTGTGTAAATATAACATATGACAATATGACAATATATTTCAGGAAGTAAATGCACCTCAATATATTGTTGTTTGCTTATGTTTGTTGTTTGCAGGGTCTGTGGGTTCTCTACATGCTAAATGGATACAGAGCTTTTCCAGCAGCATATAAAGTTTTGGGTCTTCTACAGTACATTCTGTCAAGTACAGAGTCTTCTGACCAACAGGTAAATACTTACAGAATTATACTGCGTTGTTAGATTGACTATCACATAACTTTTACTGGAAAGAAAATTGTGCACTGTGATAGGGGTATAATAAGCATACACCTCTGAAAAAGCAAACACAACTTATAGAGTAGTGTGTTACACAAAATTCTATTTTTATAGGATGCAATACAATATGGTGGTGTTGCAATATGATACATTTTCAATAGTGCAATAAAACTTATCTTAGGCTTCCATTTTCATTTGATTAAAACAGTAAACATAAAAGTACCATGGGTCTCAAAATGTTTGTGTAGTGTGGATTCTTTTTATGTTCTGATTTTTCTTTGTTTATTTATTTTGCTTTTGTTTTGATTCATGTTCTGTCTTTGTCCTGACTGGTTATTTCCTGTTTCATGTTTCATTATCTTACTCACCTGTTTTCAGATTTGTTCTTGATTTATGCCCCTATTTAAACCATGTGAAGAACCACTAATGGCACCCTGATGGACGCGCCCAGTTGGCCATTCATCACTAATTACAAGGTAAATCTGGTGGCCTCTGGCAAAGAACTCCCTTCAGAGGCCGACAGCACGACTTCCAGCGAAAAGCTCTTTCCTGAGGCTGGCAGGGCTGTTTCATAAAGAGGCTGACAGCTCTCCTGAGGCCGATGGGGTGGCCTTCAGTGTGGAGCTAATCCAAGCTCCATTCCACAAAGGTCCCAACAAGACAGCCTCCAGCACTGAACTCTCCCCAGAGTCTTACAAGCCCTCTTCATGGCCCTGTTCCAAGCCATTTTCCAAGCCTTGTTCCACACCAAGGCCAACATGGCTGCCTCCCAAGCCAAACTCCATGCCAAGGCCAAGATGGTGGCCTTCCAAGCCCTGTTCCAAGCCCCGTTCCAAGCCCTGTTCCAGTCCCTGGCCCTGTCTATGAAACTATGAATGGCCTTGCTTAGAGACTATGTCTGTCATACAATGTGACTGGTTAGGAGGTTTTGCCCACAGGGGCAGGAACCCGGAAGGGGGCGCTCTGTCATGAAATCTTCCCCTCACACTTCCAAGCTGAGAACATAGCAAGTGTTTTGTTTACGTTCCTCTTTGTTCTTCATTTGTTTACATTGCTACATGGTTTTGTTCTAATTCATGCCCTGTCTCTGCCCCTCTCTGGTCATTTCCTGTTTCCCTCATGTTTCATTATCTAGTTTACTTGTTTTCATTTTTGTTCTTGACATCACCAATTATTTTATTACCAATGTTTCCTGACCATAAACTGTTCCCATCCTGTCTGTAACTTTGTTTTGTTTAGACTGTGTTTGCAGTTTTAGCTATCTTAATCTAAGTTTAAGCTGCCTAAAGACTATGGGCACTACATCACAACATTGGACTACCTTTAGTTGACCTTTTCTGCTTTGGTTTTCAGAAGCTGAGATACAGCACAATTTCCTGTATTTGATCGAATCAGATTAGTGTCTGCTGGGCACACTTTCCATAATGTATCATGTACAGTTTTATCGCTGACTACCACTGAACATTTACATTTACATTTCTGCCATTTGGCAGACACCCTTATTCAGAGTGTCTCACAATTTATCTCATTAAACACAGGGGTCCATACCACAAAGGTGACAGGATTCATGCCAATTGTCTATAATTACTGTTGAAGAGCAGTTGCTATTAGAAAATCAAGTAACAGAGATAGTTAGGTTAGGTTAGGTTAGAGGAAGTTAGGTTGGTTGGCTGGATTCTACAAAACATACAAAATATTTTTACATTCTAAAAAAGGAAGTTATGTGAATGGTGAACAAGATTCAAAGAACTTTATTAATCCCAGGGGGAAATTTTTTTTGCCATGTTACAGTTGCTATAATAAAAATATAAGAGAGAAAGACCGTAAAATAAAATAAATAAATCCAAATACTGTACAAATAGTAGTGTTTAACTGTAATACTGCACACAAGGATTGTAAATTGGTGATAATTTTAATAAGTGATAATGGTGAAATTGTAATGTGCATGAAAGGCCCATAATTACTATAGCACACATTATTGATTATTGCACATGAAATTGCACATGAAAATGTCCCAAAACTTAAAGGGAGGAATTGTACAGTTTTATTGCCACAGGGATGAAAGATTTCCTAAAGCGCTCAGTACAACACTTGGCAGTGATCAGTCTCTGGCTGAATGTGCTCTTCTGATTAACCAGCACACTGGTCCAGGATTGAATGGAGTTTTGACAGCATCCTTCTCTCAACAACAACGTGAACTGGGTCCAGCTCCATGCCAAGTACAGAGCCAGCCCTCCTGATAAGTTTGTCCAGTTTATTTCTCTCTGCCACATTTATGATACTTCCCCAACAGACCGCTGCATAAAAAATGACACTAGACACCACAGACTCGTAGAACATCCGCAGTATGGTGTTGCAGATGTTGAAGGACCCAAGCCTCCTCAGAAAGTACAACCTGCTCTAACCTTTCTTGTAGAGCGCTGTTGAGTTTATTGTCCAGTCCAGTTTGTTGTCAATATGGACTCCCAGGTATTTGTAATCCTCAACAATCTCAACTTTCCCGCAGTGGACAGACAAATGAGACTGGGGTTCTGCATTTTCTAAAGTCCACTAGCAGTTCCCTTTGTTTTCCCAACATTGAGCTGTAGGTGGTTGAGCTCACACCAGGTAACAAAGTTGTCCACTGCTGTCTGATACTCCGAGGTGTTACCTCCCTGAATACATCCGACAATCACAGAGTCATCAGAGAACTTCTGAAGGTGGCAGGATTCCAAGTGTCTGAAATCTGATGTATACAGGGTGAAGAGGAAGGGAGAAAGAACTGTTCCCTGAGGAGCACCAGTGCTGCAGATCGCGGTGTCTGACATGCAGTTCTGCATTCAGACATACTGGGGATGTCCGGTGAGGTAGTCCATAATCCATGAAACCAGATGAGAGTACAATTCATGTTCTTCAACTTCTCTCCCAGTAGGGTGGGCCGGATGGTGTTAAAAGCACTTGAGAAGTCGAAAAACATCTAGGTGGGTGTAGGTGCAGTGAAGCGGATGGATAATGGCATCATCCACTCCGAGTTGAGGCTGGTAGGAAAACTATAGGGGATCACGGAATGGTTTGACAAGTTGAATGGGTTGAATGGAACTGAGGATCAGTCTCTCAAAAGCTTTCATTAAATGAGAGGTCAGCGCTACTGGCCTGTAATCATTAGGGGCACAGGGCCGTGCTACCTGTGGTACCAGTTCTAGGCATGATGTTTTCCATAGAACCGGTACCCTCCCTAGATGCAGGCGTAGGTTGTATGTTTTAGAGTACTCCACAAAGTTGCAAGGCACAGGCTTCCGTATTCTTGGGCTGATTCCATCTGGGCCCACAGCCTTTGAGGGGTGAAGCCTTCTTAGTTCCCTTCTCACTTGATCCACTGAGATGGTGATGGTTTCAGAGGAATCTGGAATAGTGGCCACTACCTGAGGGGGATAAACTGGTGAACAAGTAGTGGGGCAGAAGGAGGGTTGCATCAGAGGCTTGACATCAAATCTATTGAAGAATAGATTAAGCTCATTTGCATAATACGTATTACCCTCCGTCACCTGGCTGCTGGTCTTGTAGCCAGTGATTGTCTTCATGCCTCTCCACACCTCCCTCATGTTATTATGCTGCAGACACTTTTCCAGTTTCCTCCATGAAACCCAGACAGTTTACCACCCAGTTTACCCAGAGAGTTGTGTGCCCAGAGTTAAGCACTATGGTGGATTAATGATGGTTTGTCCTGAAATATTATGTCATATCCTAGGCCGACTACTTGTGCTGGATGGACGCATCACTGCCAATTGACTACTACAATTCTGGAGGACCATGTACACTCTATTGTTCAAACATTGTACCATGAAGGTGGACTTATGTATCAGGATGATAATGTTCTAATGCACAAAGTGAAGTTTTCCATGGCCTACTCAGTCACCAGATCTAAATATTATTGAGCCACTTTGGGCTGTTTTGTAGAAGCAAGTCAGGAAATATTTTCCTACACCAGCATTACATAGTGATCAGGCCTCTGTTCTGCAAGAAGAATGGCTCAGAATCCCTTTGGCCACTTTTCAGGACTTGTACTTGTCATTTTTAAAGATGGATTTTTCCTGTACTGCCTACAGAATAAGGCCCTACACCATCCTAAAAGGTTATTGTGGTTTAAATCCAGGCGTTTCAGTTTCATTGTCTAACACGTGTCATGTCAAGTACTATATCCAATAGAGTGGATGAGTGACCAGTCAAGAAAGCAAGCCCTAAAGAAATCTTGTGAAGAGAATCAGTTTTGGTAAAACAGAGCTCACAGAATACCTTTAGTAGGTTGTACAGTTTGAATGTTAGTAAGGTGCAGTGTGCGGACATCTTACAAATCCTGGTGATAACTTTTAGAAGTAGTCTTGTATAATTCCTTAGAAAACAGCCTTATAAAACCTTGTTATTTGTTTGTTGTGCTCAGTTAGTAGAAAAGCACACTGAAAGTCTACAGTACTTCCAAAGACAGCAACCATTATTACTTATTTAACCTTCTTTTTTTCCTTGGCTTAAGGATTAAAAGAGAAAATTTTTTTAGCACCCTTGCTATAGATTTGCTATAAATACATCCATTTATGCACACAAGTGAATCCATCTTCCATTTTTGTGGAGTATAAAACAATTAACTTTTTGCCTATTAAATGCATACCATTAATAATTCCCACCTACCCATGTCTACAGATGGAGATTTGGAGAGTTGAGTGTGTATGTCCACTGTTAGCGACACTGTTCCTGGGAGTAGTTATCCTTGGCACTGGAGTGAGTACTTTATTATGTTTTACAGTTCTACACTGCTAACATTGAAAACCTATTTGATGTGCACAACAGGCAAATGATATAAACTTTGTCTTTCCAGGCTTTGCTCTGCATTAGAACTTTGGTGCCTTGTAACTCCACTGGTTCCCATGAAGATCGTCGCCAATCTATGAGCAGACAGCCATCCTTTACTTACTCAGAGTGGACTGATGCCAAGCAGGAGGATTTTTATGACCTGGATGCAGTTCCTGAGACACCTGTGTTTGATTGCTTCATGGATATGAAGACAGATGGTGACCCAACTACCCTCAAGGTCAAACCAGTTGGCCTGCAAGAAAGGTGATCAGATTTTAAGCACATTCTACACACACTTTATTTCTTGGTTTGTTGGTCATTCATTTTATAAAAAAGTATGCAGTGATTAGTATTTATATAACAGACAATGTGCCAGTTTGTACAGGTCATAGTACCTCTACAATTAATTTACAAAATCCATTTTATTTATTCTGTGAATGTCAAATCATTGAAAAGGTCATATTGTTTGTATGTCATTCTCTCGATTTGCAGTCAAAAGTTCAAATACTGGGTATTACTTGGTTTTCTTATATTTCTTTAAGCCTTGTCACCATTGTACAGTATTGGAGGTAAAAAGAAAGTACACCCTTCTTTAATTCTTTGTTTTTATTTATCAGGGCCTAAATAACAATGCCCTGATTGTGTGTATCTCACCAGCTAATCTCAACCTAAATCGCACCTAAAACAGCAGTGTAAATTTAGCAGTGTAGTATTTTAGAGCACTTTACTGTGTCTACACCATCTCATGAAGAAAGGACAGTCTTGATATCAGAGAAGCAGTTGTTGCTACACATTAATCTTTTATAATGTAATTTTCAAACTATTTGAATTTTTTTCAATTAGAAAATAAACACAATGGACAAAATGGATTCTGCATGTTGGTTTGCTTTATGAAAAAATAAAAACCCATTATATATAGAAATCTGTTGGGTTTACATGTCACGTGAGATTACTTGTATGTTTATAGAAGTTTCTGAGAACCACACAATTGTTATTTAGGCCCTGATGAACAAAAACATAGGATTGAAAGGTGTGCTTCATTTTTGCCCTAATTGTAAACCCCCTAGGTAACCCTATTGTCTGGTTCTTGTGTCACTGCAGGAGAGGTTCAAATGTGTCTTTGACTTTGGATATGTGCACTTCTGGTACCACAGAGCCATATGGGGCGCTGTTGTCTCCCCGAGACCAGAGTACACAAGAGTACTTGGAAAATGCATCTAACCCTCTCACACCTGCACAGCTACATATGCGTGCTCTGGATGATTCCGCTCTACAAACTGAGTTCTATGTAAGATTGGTTAAATATACATTTCTACCCACCTACAGACTCAGTCAACATACAATACAGCTCAAAAGTTTGGGATCACTTGCATATTTCAGCTTGATTTCAGCTACAGAGGAAGACTCCATCAGCCAATCCATCTTGTGGGAGATGCTCCAGGAAGCATGGGGTGAAATCTCATCAGATTATCTTGAAAAATTGACAGCTAGAATGCCCAGGCTGTAATTGCTGCAAAAGGTGTTTTTTTTTATGAAGGCAAAGAAAACATTCATCATTTCCATCAAAATCATTATTTCTCGATAACTGACAGTCTATGTCAGTTATAACTATGACATGTCAGCATGTCCTGGTCTTTTGCTATATTTTCTATTCAGACTAATTTCGTGTATGTATCCCTGGAAAGCAAAAAAATTTTTGAGTGATCCCAAACTTTTGAGCGGTAGTGTATGTACACACACAAATCAAAAATGGTAATATAAATCAACTTGGGCATACTCTGCAGAAAGCTTAAAGGCCAATAAAATCCTTAACATTTTGAAGAGACATATTGTTGGTTTTTACTGTCTACAACAATATGTCCTCTGCATTATTATTATTATAAAAATCTAAATTTATTTTGTTCATAGAAAAGAGGCATATTTGGGCAGGAGTGGTAGGCTGAAAATATTTGACATTGTTAGTTATTATATTATTATGAACAGGTAGCTAGTATGGCCATACAATCATGTTCGAGATGGTAGTATTACTTATGATTAGGACACTGTCATTCAATGCGTACATAGGGAGCTCAACTTGAATCCCACTTTAGTAGTGGAGAGTGATCTGCAGACACATCTAAGATCATTATTTTTCCAATTACCTCTTACAAATTAAACCTCAGAAGAGTTTTAACCTAAAGACATGTGTAAGTCACATTTATTACTCTCCATTTATTACTCTATAAGCCCATCAATGCATCTCTCCAGCAATGTTACCAGCAATATTGTACAGAAGTGTGCAGATTCTGCATAATTATCAGAGGGAATAATAATCTCCAACAGAAAATCTTTACTTCAAGTTATTGTTCCAAAAGATAGTGAATTATAGAGTACACTTATTTTTTCACACACTTTATATTGGTTTTTGGTTTTAATCATGTCACATAAGCATTGTAATTCATCATGGTCTGAATCTAATTTTGAATCACAAATCCATTTTTAATCCCTTTATTTATTTACTATCCATCTTTTATCCTTTTGGATAATGGATTCTGCTCAGCACTCTTTTCCATTCTGCAACAAGCCTGTAACACCATGAATTGAACAGATTTCAATATATAGTAACTTTTACCCAAAAGGTAACCAACATTCTCCTGGTGTGAAGCAAATAAGTACACCATAAAGGGACCAACTTTGGGAACAATAATTTGAGGTAAATGTATTCTCACAGGGTTTATCAGTCTCTCACATAATTTTGTGGAAATTTCTGTTCCGCTATTCTTTATAACATTGCTATACGTCATTGATTTTTGAGGGAATTTGCTTTTACACAGCTCTCTTAAGAGCCCACCACAAAATCTCAATGGGCTTGAGGTCTAGACTTTAGCTTAGCCATTCACCTTGATTTTTTCTTATTTAGCCATTCAAATATTGATTTGCTGGTTTTGTGTGCTTGGGATTATGGTCCTGTTGCATGACCTAATTTCAGCCCATATTAAGCTGCTGAAGAGATGGGCTTGCATTTGTCTTAAAAATATTCTTGTATAAAGTTGAGTTTACCATTGTTGCAATGACTGCATGTTTCCCAGGTCTTGTGGCTACAAAATAAGGCCAAATTATCACCCCTCCACCACCATGCTTGAGAGTTGGCCTGGCCAAAATGCATCGATGGTTTTACTTTCATCAGCAAAATATTTATTGTAAATGAATTTGTACCCTTCTTTTGATTTTGTCTAAAACAGGAGGCACCTATGAACTTTGTGGACCCAAAGGAATATAACATTCCAGGTGTAGTGAGGAAAAACCGCTACAAAACCATACTGCCAAGTGAGTAGTTATATTAAAATTAAAATATGTATACTTTAAATCATTTATAATGATGGATATCACTTTGGACCAAACAAGTGGTCAACTTACAAAAAAAGTACATTCATTTTTTCTTTTCATTTTATTGTTAAATAGATGTTTAAATGCTTAAACAGCAAAATATTATGTTGTTTTTCATTCATCATGGTCATACATTTTCACTTTCTTTCTCACACACACACCTTTATTATACTGTGTGCAAACCATATAAAGTTATTTGTCACTGTGTGGCACTGTGTATTTGATTTTTAATAATTATGAGTTTATAAGCTGATTCAAATAACTATCAACAGCTAAACATTTAAGGTTGACCAGTTTATTATATCCAGAAGTCTAGTCTGTTATATACCAAAGGTTATTTGTATACCAATTTCAACAATAGTATAGTCTGAGAGCAGCTTTCCAGAGAAAACACACACACACACACACATAGATAGATAGATAGATAGATAGATAGATAGATAGATAGATAGATAGATAGATAGATAGATACCGAGATACCAAGAAAGAGCCTGCATTCTGGCTCATACTGTAAAAGACCAAGAGTTCAGGTACTGAAGCGCAAGAACATTTAGTGTTTATAGGTCAATAGTAGTATTTTATAAATAGTAACCAATTTAAATTGGGAGCCAGTGCAGTGTGGATAATATAAGGGTGATGTGGTCATATCTCTTGGAAAGGAATCTGGCTGCTACATTCTAGACTAAATGGAGCTTGTTTATGCACCTACTGGACCATCCAGAAAGCAATTCATTACAGTAATTCAACCTAGAGTTAACAAAAGCATGAATTAGTTCTGCATCAGATAAAATCTTAGCAATATTTTTCGATGAATGAAGACTATCCAAGTAATACCTAAATGAGATTCAAATAAAGGACTGGAGACAGCAATCACTCAAGAGTCTTATACAGTTGCACATGATTAAGCAGAAACATCATCCAGAGTATGTAATCAGAAAGCTTACTGCATCTGCATGTGGTCCTAGTACAAGTATTTTTCTTGTCATCTGTTGTCTAATGGCCTTGACACATTCTTCAAATTTATTAAGCTCTTTTCTTTCATCTGGTTTTGCTGAAATATACAACTGTGTGTCATCAGCATACCAGCCAATGCTAAAACCATTTTTCCAAAGTTTATTCAGCGGTAACCTATATAGTTAAAACTGTTGGCCTACAGAACAAACACCAAACCAAACTTTACCTTAGTATGCAAAGAGAAGATTTAGATAAACAACCTGATAATGATCAGTCAAATAAGATCTGAGCCAAGAGAGAGCTGTTGTATTAACAATCTATCGAGGAGAATAGTATAGTGATTGATTTCAAAAGCTGCACTAAGGACAATCAGCACAAGCAAATAGTAAGCAAATCTGGCCTGTGAACCCTAATCACAGGCCAGAAGTAAATCATGTACCACTTTAACCAGCACTGTCTCTGTGCTATGATGAGGCCTAAATCCTGACTGGTTAGTTTCATGAGTGTTACTTCTATGAGGGTATGAGCATAATTGCTGTGCTACATCCTTTTCTAAGATCTTGGAGATAAAGGACTACAGTTGAGATTCTGGCCTACAGTTGAGAGCTGACAGGGGTCAAGGTCTGGGCTTTTTTCCTAGGGTTAGATAACTGATAGTTTAAAAAACATGTAGATAAGTGATCTAGTACAGAAGCTGATGATCTTGATGAGACAATGAGTGTATGTATGTAATGTATGGTTTGGGGAGTAAAACATTGCAATTTGTTATAGATAATATAGTTTTCCTGATGTTCGTTCTGTTTTGTCACTTCATATTGATGTACATGTCATATTGGTGTACATTCTTCTGTAGTGGTCTTATTCCTAGTTAATTTTGCTACAGTATTATATAAGAAACTGAGATTATTTTAATCATCAGTGTGAAGAGCTATGTTGCTCTGTCACCAATGAGATTTTCTATAGCTCATTCCGTGTTGAAATACTATGCCAATTTACTTTAATTCTTGATTGGTCTGTTTTATGGTCCGTGTGTGATAGGAATGTTAGTTGTTTCTATATAATTTTTCTTGTGGAGCAATATTTTCTAGTGTAGTGGAATGATCAAGTTCTCTACAATCAGACAGTTAAGGAAGTGGAAGTACAGGAAGAGCTGTTGCCTGTATTTATAATAATAATCTAGGCATCATAAAAAAACCTAGATGTCAGTTCAATACATTTGAATTTCTTTATACTAGCATACAACTCTGATCGGGCATAACATTATGACCACCTGCCTAATATTGTGTTGCCAAAACAGCCCTGACCCATCAAGGCATGGAGTACACTAGATCCCTGAAGGTGTGCTGTGGTATTTGGCACCAAGATGTTAGCAGCAGATCCTTTAAGTCCTGTAAGTTACGAGGTGGGGCCTCCATGGATTAGACTTGTTTTCCAGTACATCCCACAGATGCTTCAATGGTTTGAGATCTGGGGAATTTGGAGGCCAGGTCAACACCTCAAACTCGTTGTGCTCACCAAATCATTCCAACCCATTTCCACAGCCAGGGAATACCATTTCCATGAAAGGGTGTACATGGTCTGCCACAATGCTAGGTGGTAGGTGTCAAAGTAACATCCTAGTTGGTAGTTGCTAGTTGGCAGGTGTCAAAATAACATCCACATGGATGGCAGGACCCAAGGTTTCCCAGCAGAACATTGCCCAAAGCATGACACTGCCTCTGCTGGATTGCCTTCTTCCCATAGTGCATCCTGGTGCTATGTGTTCCCCAGTTAAGAGACGCACACGCATGCGGCCATCCACGTGATCTAAAAGAAAACATGATTCATCAGACCAGGCCACCTTCTTCCATTGCATCGTGGTCCAGTTATAATGCTTACATGCCCATTGTTGGCACTTTGGCAGTACACAGGGGTCAGCATGGGCACCCTGACTAGTCTGCAGTTATGCAGCCCCATACACAACAAACTGTGATGCACTGTGTATTCTGACACCTTATTATCAGAACCATCATTATCTTTTGCAGCAATTTGAGCAATAGTAGCTCGCCTGTTGGATCGGATCACACAGGCCAGCCTTTACTCCCCACATGCATCAGTGAGCCTTGGCCGCCCATGACCCTGTCGCCAGTTCACCAATGTTCCTTCCGTGGACCATTTTTGATAGATTCTGACCACTGCACATAGGGAACACCCCACAAGAGCTGCAGTTTTGGAGATGTTCTGATCTAGTCATCTAGCCATCACAATTTGGCCCTTGTCAAATTTGAGAACAAAATGTTCACTTGCTGCCTAATTTATCCCGCCCACTAACAGGTGCCATGATGAGAAAATAAGTCAGTCAGTCTCATAATGTTATGGATGATATAGACGCTGTATATTTAGTCAAGAAAAATTTGTCTACTCATCCAGTTACACTAATTATGATGTTATAATGGTTGTTTCCATTCTGTATTCATTAGGGGTTAATCTAAAAGAATTAATATCATAATGGTGGTCACTAGGGATGCCACAATACTCAATATAATATTGAACCATTCGGTATGACCCCCCCGGTTCAATACGCGTATGTGAACCGTGGTTTTTCGGTTTTTCCATAAAACAATAATAACCACGCATTTTATTACTCTCTGAACCGCCTGTACTGTATGTCAGATAGCCACGCCTCCCTGCGAGTAAATATCCAATCAGTGTTTAAAAGACAGGGGAGTTTAACTCTGCTTGCCCATTGATATATTCTACAGACAGCATGCACCCTAATCTGAAACAGCCTTTATTTGTCACATATACATTACAGCACAGTGAAATTCTTTCTTCGCATATCCCATCCTTGGAGGTTGGGGTCAGAGCACAGGGTCAGCCATGATACGGCGCCCCTGGAGCAGAGAGGGTTAAGGGCCCAACAGTGGAAACTTGGCAGTGCTGGGGCTTGAACCCCTGATCTTCCGGTCAACGACCCAGAGCCTTAACCACTTGAGCCACCACTGCCCCACAGGCAGCTCTCAGTTTTGTGTATGGGATGAATGAAACATAGGCTAATCAGTTAGGCTCTAGCTGTCTTGGAGATGAGAGGCAGTGAGGCAAGAGAACAGGCCATATAGTGTAGGTGGATGCAGAAGGAGTCTACTGGTATGAATAAAGGGGTATCTGTTATACATTCTCGTAACATGGGTAATTACATTGTCTTTTTTGATTTAATGAAAACATGAAATAAAACATAAAATGAACATAATATGTAAAAAATAATATACTATAAAAAATACATATATTATTAAATGCTAAGGTAACCCTCTATTTGTAACCTCTCGTATCAATTTTTCAGACACACACAGTAGGGTTTGCCTTCAAGAAACAAAGGAGGATGACTTTCTCAGCACATACATCAATGCTAACTACTTGAAGGTAAGTGTTGTTTGGTTATTTATAGTTTAGCTTGTTGTTTTCCTACATGTACAATTGTTAAATACTTAACCTTTTATATTATATGGATTTCTTAATTAGTGGTTTCTAAATGTGATCTGCTTCTTGTCTAAGAATAAATATCTAACAATAAATATACAAAAATATTTAAAAACAACACGCAATATTGTGGTGCTATATTTTTAAGTTAATACTATATGTTCAGTTTGGTTTTCTCCCACTGTAAAAAATTATGCCAGTAGGTCGACTGGTATAAAATCATAGGTATGAATGAGTGTGTGATTGTGTGTGAAAGTGTGCCAACTGGCTTCCCATTCATGGTCAGTTCTAATGCATTTTTTAAAAATAGAAGTACTACATACCTCTAAAACACTGCCTCTGCACCAACAGGGCAAAATTGGACGTATCTTTGCAATAATAACCTTGCAACACACCATTATGGAATTCTTTGGGTCATGAAGATCATAAATTGGTAATTTATACCAAATTGGATTTTCTGTCATTTTGGATTTTTTAACAGAGAGTCAAAGAGGTTTTGTCTAAATTTACCACTAGGGGCAGTCTAGTTAACAAATTAACTGTTCTGACCTTTTGAGCTACTCATCATTAAGTCACAATTTCTTCTGGTGATTTCTTGAGGGTGCCAAGTGTTCTTCATTTTACAGATTTATATATTGTCTATTATGGTTTAAACTAAAGCTATTTTTTTTACTTCGCCTACAAATTATGTCCAGTCATCCGATTTTCATCCAAGCTGAGTTATCCCATTTGTATGAATTACAGCATCATGAGATCAACTTCTTCTATCGGTTCTTCGATTCTTCCATCAGTTCACAGATTTTTCCATCAGTTTTTTGGTGTTTGATAGGAAAACAGCAAAGCTATGCTCCTGGGACTGTTTTAGCCTTCTTTAGCCCACACAACATACACCTAAGTTAATGACAATCAAACTAAATTTTTTACGTCTCAGCCAGTTTAATGTTACCCTACTTCCTGTGGTAAGACAATTAGGGTATCTACTTTATTTCAATATGATGCAATTTCAAAATAATAATAGACTTTTCTTCAGCTTTTATTTACTATAGTTCCTCCAAGTTTATTGGAACACAGTTTGGATTCAGTTATTGCAAATAAGCATACCAACTATTATGTGTTATTTATTTTAACTTATTGTCTGTTCTTTTACATTTGCTTACCTAAATATTAGGTGACACCGAATGTGTAATTGAATGTGCCTATACTTGTTATTAATATAATATTGCAATATTTTATATGGTAGAATATGGCAGTTTTGCCAATAAATCAATAAACAAAAAACAAATAAATACATTTTTAAATAATTGTCCTTTTTAGTAATTTACCATAATTCACTTACAGCAACATGTGATGTGTTTTCCCTGGCCATCACACATTTTTGTTTAATTTGGGTATCAAAAAATGCTGTAATGTATTGCATATCATTGCATATATTGGCATAATTTCACTGCAATACCTTTATTGAATATCATTTTTTCTTTTCGTTTTTTTTTGACACCTTGGGTAATTGTCACAGGCTTCTGTAGGTGTCACCCCTACATATTAACATTTAACCCTACCAAATCATTGTCATGAATCGTTTTTCAACTCATGTCATTATAATTAAACTAAACCAAATCACAATTAAAATCTCAGAGGCAGGTAAATGCTTATAAAACCATAAAATCTGTTTAATCTAGTCTTTTTGGTTTTAATATTTTATTTAATTTTTTAATATACATATAGAGAGCATTTATCAAACCCCCAGCCCTTACCAACAAAATGCTTGAGTGTCCATTAATTCCGATAAGAATTAGAATAGAAGAATACAGTTCCAAGTGTCATCCGAAAGTGGTCCCCCAAAGTCTTCCTCCCAAGCCCTCTTAATGTTGTCTGTTGTATTGTAAATAATGGAAATTGAGCCCTTAGCTAATATATATATATATATATATATATATATATATATATATATATATATATATATATATATATATATATATATATACAGGGGTTGGACAATGAAACTGAAACACTGGCCAATTTAGTGTTGGAGGTTACATGGCTAAATTTGACCAGCCTGGTGGCCAATCTTCATTGATTGCACATTCCACCAGTAAGAGCAGAGAGTGAAGGTTTAATTAGTAGAGTAATAGCACAGTTTTGCTTAAAATATTGCAATGCACACAACATTATGGGTGACATATCAGAGTTCAAAAGAGGACAAATTGTTGGTGCACATCTCACTGGCGCATCTGTGACTAAGACAGCAAGTCTTTGTGATGTATCAAGAGCCACGGTATCCAGGGTAATGTCAGCATACCACCAAGAAGGACGAACCACATCCAACAGGAGTAACTGTGGACGCAAGAGGAAGCTGTCTGAAAGGGATGTCCGGGTGCTAACCCGGATTGTATCCAAAAAACATAAAACCACAGCTGCCCAACTCACTGCAGAATTAAATGTGCACCTCAACTCTCCTGTTTCCACCAAAACTGTCCGTCGGGAGCTCCACAGGGTCAATGTACATGGCCGGGCTGCTATAGCCAAACCTTTGGTCACTCGTGCCAATGCCAAACGTCGGTTTCAATGGTGCCAGCAGCAAAAATCTTGGGCTGTGGACAATGTGAAACATGTATTGTTTTCTGATGGGTCCACCTTCACTGTCTTTCCCACATCCGGGAGAGTTACGGTGTGGAGAAGCCCCAAAGAAGCGTACCACCCAGACTGTTGCATGCCCAGAGTGAAGCATGGGGGTGGATCAGTGATGGTTTGGGCTTCAATATCATCGCATTCCCTAGGCCCAATACTTGTGCTAGATGGGCGCGTCACTGCCAAGGACTACCGAACCATTCTGGAGGACCATGTGCACCCATTGGTTCAAACATTGTATCCTGAAGGCGGTGTCGTGTATCAGGATGATAATGCACCAATACACACAGCAAGACTGGTGACAGAGTGGTTTGATGAACATGAAAGTGAAGTTGAACATCTCCCATGGCCTGCACAGTCACCAGATCTAAATATTATTGAGCCACTTTGGGGTGTTTTGGAGGAGCGAGTCAGGAAACGTTTTCCTCCACCAGCATCATGTAGTGACCTGGCCACTATTCTGCAAGAAGAATGGCTCAAAATCCCTCTGGCCACTGTGCAGGACTTGTATCTGTCATTCCCAAGGCGAATTGATGCTGTATTGGCCGCAAAAGGAGGCCCTACACCATACTAATGAATTATTGTGGTCTAAAACCAGGCATTTCAGTTTCATTGTCCAACCCCTGTATATATATATATATATATATATATATATATATATACACTATATTGCCAAAAGTATTCGCTCACCCATCCAAATAATCAGAATCAGGTGTTCCAATCACTTCCATGGCCACAGGTGTATAAAATCAAGCACCTAGGCATGCAGACTGTTTTTACAAACATTTGTGAAAGAATGGGTCGCTCTCAGGAGCTCAGTGAATTCCAGTGTGGAACTGTGATAGGATGCCACCTGTGCAACAAATCCAGTCGTGAAATTTCCTTGCTCCTAAATATTCCACAGTCAACTGTCAGCTGTATTATAAGAACGTGGAAGTGTTTCGGAACGACAGCAACTCAGCCACGAAGTGGTAGGCCACGTAAACTGACGATGCGGGGTCAGCGGATGCTGAGGCGCATAGTGCGAAGAGGTCGCCAACTTTCTGCAGAGTTAATTGCTACAGACCTCCAAACTTCATGTGGCCTTCAGATTAGCTCAAGAACAGTGTGCAGAGAGCTTCATGGAATGGGTTTCCATGGCCGAGCAGCTGCATCCAAGCCATACATCACCAAGTGCAATGCAAAGCGTCGGATGCAGTGGTGTAAAGCACGCCGCCACTGGACTCTACAGCAGTGGAGACGCGTTCTCTGGAGTGACAAATCGCGCTTCTCTATCTGGCAATCTGATGGACGAGTCTGGGTTTGGCGGTTGCCAGGAGAACGGTACTTGTCTGACTGCATTGTGCCAAGTGTAAAGTTTGGTGGAGGGGGGATTATGGTGTGGGGTTGTTTTTCAGGAGCTGGGCTTGGCCCCTTAGTTCCAGTGAAAGGAACTCTGAATGCTTCAGCATACCAAGACATTTTGGACAATTCCATGCTCCCAACTTTGTGGGAACAGTTTGGAGCTGGCCCCTTCCTCTTCCAACATGACTGTGCACCAGTGCACAAAGCAAGGTCCATAAAGACATGGATGACAGAGTCTGGTGTGGATGAACTTGACTGGCCTGCACAGAGTCCTGACCTCAACCCGATAGAACACCTTTGGGATGAATTAGAGCGGAGACTGAGAACCAGGCCTTCTCGTCCAACATCAGTGTGTGACCTCACAAATGCGCTTCTGGAAGAATGGTCAAAAATTCCCATAAACACACTCCTAAACCTTGTGGACAGCCTTCCCAGAAGAGTTGAAGCTGTTATAGCTGCAAAGGGTGGACCGACGTCATATTGAACCATATGGATTAGGAATGGGATGTCACTTAAGTTCATGTGCGAGTCAAGGCAGGTGAGCGAATACTTTTGGCAATATAGTGTATATATATATACTACCAGTCAAATGTTTGGACACATCTTCTAATTCCATGGTCTTTCCTGATGTTTATTTCTTTCTACATTGTAAAACAATGCTGAAGGCGGCCGAAATACACAATAATCTCGTTTGAACAGTTGATATTGAGATATGTCTGCTACTGATGCTCTGTAAAGCGGCTCTAATCTGAGGTGCTGTTAATTGGTGATTTCTGAGGCTGTTAACTCTAAATGAACTTCCCCTCTGCAGCAGAGGTAAGTTTTGGTCTTGCTTTCCTGGGATGGTCTTCATGTGAGCCAGTTTCATCATGGTGCTTGATGGGT
Source organism: Hemibagrus wyckioides (assembly GCF_019097595.1). Taxonomy (NCBI): domain Eukaryota; kingdom Metazoa; phylum Chordata; class Actinopteri; order Siluriformes; family Bagridae; genus Hemibagrus; species Hemibagrus wyckioides. The sequence continues at coordinate 13,680,453 of NC_080736.1, read as the reverse complement.
TTTGCAAATGCACTTGACAATACTGTTCTTAACTATTCCAGAACACCTGACCTTCGTGTCTTAAAATAACAACTGACTGTTTTTTGTTGTCATTACATATGGATTACTTAAATCCATGTGTGTTATTTCATAGTTTTGAAATCTCCAGTATTGTTCAAGAATGTAGAAAATAAATCCCTAAACAAAAAACACTGAATTAAAAGGTGTGTCCAAACTTTTGACTGGTAGTGTATATATATATATATATATATATATATATATATACACACAGTAGTACCATCTGACATACCATCTACACCTCTGAAGGTATGCTTCTTTGAAAAAGATAAAGAAATTTAGGGAGAACTGCCATCTTAATTGAATTAATGCATCCGATAAATGGGGACCATTTAGAAAGATCTTTCTTAATCAGTTCCAGAAGCATACCAAAATTAGGTTTAAAACAATGTTTATGTATGCGAGTTATACAGACACGAAGATAAGGAAATTTGTTTTTAACTAGCTTCAGTGGTATGTTAGAGTTCTGTAATTGCATATCTACCTTATTGATTGGAAAAAATTCACTCTTATTCAGATTAAGCCTGTAGCCAGAGAGCCGACCAAAATTCTCAAGTAGGGTTGGAGCTATGGGTAAAGACGTCTGTGGAGTAAAGATGAAAATTGTATTTAATACTTTTTAATAGTATTTTAGTCTTTTTAAAGGTGGCAGTCTGGCTTATACTCTTAAACTTAATTTGTATTACATCTTTCTGTTGAACTGTTATAAAAATAAACCAAAGAACTGTTTAAAAAACAAACAAACCACAGGATGAATCATAAACATCTTTTGTATAAGCCACATAGAATTGAACACTATATAGAGCGTACAAGCCTTTTTTTTTTTACTTTGTGTAGTGCAGGATAGGGAGCAGGAAGACATTTAGGATTCTTCCTGATCCCTGGTATGAAGATCACCGTTACCATAGAAACTGCTATAAAGATGGATGATATTAAGAATCCCTTGCCCGTGTGTTATGGAGAATAACTGAGCATGCAGAGCAGCTATGATTATTCTAACAACCTTAGTGAGTATGTAGGAGATGTAATCATATCAACAAAACTTTCTTAACTAAGACTCTTAAATCATCTATAATCCCATCACTGCCTTGTGTTTAGAAAGCTGTGGAATTAAATGCTGGTTCAAATAGAAGCTGTTTCCTTTCTGTGAGATATGCTTAAATCATATGAATGAAAATGCTTTGCAAACACTTTTGATGCCAACTGTCACAGAAGTTTTCCTTTTTTACTCCTTTGCGCTGTCATCATTTTTGTTATTTCTGTCCTCAGAACAAAACCAAGTTATGCTGTGCAAAAAAACCACTTTGTTGTTATCAGTTTCGCGGTATCTGCCTTGTTTTTTTCTGCTGTTAAATTAAAAGTCTCATAGTTTACACACTCATATAGTAAATGCAACTGCAAATACATCAAATTTTAAAATTGAATTTGAATGAAGTTGACAAGATGACATAATTTTAATTAAGCAATTAGATTTTTGTTCACCAGACAATTTGAAATGGCCAGATTAAAATTCATTCTTGGGAGACTTTTGGAAGTGTTATTCAGTCATGATATTGTCATCATGATTATTATGTCATCATGTAACTTAACACAGTACAATGTCAACAAAATACCTTGAGTAGTCACAGGCTTTTGTATGTCACCTGTACATATTACCAATAGATGTATATATGATTATTGTATATTTTTGTGACAGCAGATTGTCTCTACCTTTTCATAGGGCTATGGTGGGCAAGAGAAGGTATACATTGCCACTCAGGGTCCAACTGTAAACACAGTGGGAGATTTCTGGAGGATGGTTTGGCAAGAACGCTGCCCAATCATTGTCATGATCACCAACATTGAGGAGAAAAATGAGGTCAGCTAGATATATAAGTAGATAAACACACTTTCATAAAATAGCAAAGATGGTCATAAACAGAGGCATTATAAGCAGATGTATATAGCCCAAAAACATGTTAATAAAGTTTTTAAAAATGCAGTATCACATGGCTGCAAAAAATAATATTTCACAAGAAACAGATTTAGAAATATGTATGATGTAATTGGTAAAATTGATCATTAGTAAATATTTAATGAAATTGCATTTGCGTTCTTTGTAAACAAATTAAGTATTGGTGTTGGTAAATTAGGTAAATGTATATTTACCTAGGTATATGATATTTATCTAGAGACTATGTACAGAGACATTTTGACTTCTCTCAGTATTCATTGTGAGGCCACATGCTTGCCATTAATATAGGAATAATAAGTACTTGCCAATACTTAATATGAGAATTGTATAGATGAAACTGCAAGTGATCACAGAATTATTTGTTTCACAGAAATGCACCGAGTACTGGCCAGAGGACAGTGTGACCTATGAGGGCATTGAGATCACTATCCAGCAGTTCATTCAGGCTGATGACTACAGTCTGAGGATTTTCACTGTGAAGGTGACTCTTTCTGGATTAGACATAAATTTTTTTTTTTAAATTATATATATAGTTAGTTAGTTAACTACCAGTTAACTACCAATCACTATGTGTAATGCAATGCATTTTTATAACTAGCAAAAAGATAAGAATGAGAAAATGATATATTTGATTCTTAATATCCCCTGTAGTGGGCATGGTGGCTTAGTGGTTAGAAAATTTGTCTTGCACCTCTGGGGTTGGTGGTTCAACCTCTGCCTCTGCCATTTGTGTTTGCATGTTATCTCCACACTTCACAGCTTCCCCAGGTACTCTAGTTTTCTCCCCCATGTCCAAAGACCTGACTGTTAACTTTAAATTGTCCATAGTGTGTAAGTGTGTGAATGGGTGCGTGTGTTTGCAATTGAGTGAAAGAACTTTTTTTTACAGAGAGTTGTTTACAAAAAGCTGTTACAGCTTACAGTTACTTTAATCAGTTTTGTTATGTTTATCCAAAGACCTGTTACCTATACAGTGTATTCAATTACAGTACTCTGCTGAGATCTATCAACTTCATCAACTGAACCCCTAAATGATTAAGCTTGGCTTTTTAAGTAATATACATGCACAAGTATAGCTACATATCTGTAGGTTGATCGAGCATATATAGCTGTTGTTTGCACTTAGTTGTATTGTTTTTGATGTAATCATTTATATAGGATTTTTGGCTGAAAGGTAATAGTAAATTAGACATGGTCAAAGTATGGATTACTTGAAACTAACAAAAAACCTAAAAAGATTATTTTTATTTATAAAGTATAACCTTACTTATCTGATCTAGATGCCTTATGCATCTTTCTGTCTAATGTGGCTGACAAAACAAGTTTCTAACTGTAGAAACTATAAGTTTCCGAACTTGCTGTGCTGCTCAGTTATTGTCAAAGTGATAAAAAAGCTTGTGTCTCCCACCTGCTTCTATTCAATTAGCCTATTAATGAAAAAAATGTGCAGTTATCATCCTTAAAATAAAAAATAACTTAATTTTACATATGATTTTGTGTAATGCAAAAGAAACTTGCCTTGAGCCATGTCCATACATAGTTCTGTGTAAATTGCAAATTGTGTATCTTTTGCATCCTGCATATTCTTAAATCTTTGTAAAATGAGAGATTAATGAGAACATTTATTGAAATTGGCTGACTTACTGTAAAATTTTAATTTTACAGATATTTGCAGTTGTATGAAATATATCAAAGAAAATGTCAGAATGGAGCAGCTGCTTGTCTAATAGGGGTCCAAGTAACTGCCCTTGGAAGGGTGGAGACCATGAAGACAAAGACAAAGGTCTGTGAGAGACCACATCTCTTGCTGCAACTTGCTTCAGATACTATAACAATTAAATAGTCCTCATGTTGCGCAGTTGCAGGGTGCCACCAACTACCAATAATAATGCATCTTTTACCTTAGTGAAAGCCTGTTGGCACAGATCTGTTTACTGGACCAGTTCCAGTGCTTCCTTTTTAGTGAGATCAATCTGTGAGCTGGTGACGTCTGATTAGGCACAAACCTGCGATAAGAGCCAGCCAGCCCCAGGAACTGTCTCATCTCCTTTTTAGTTTTTGGTCTTAGGTCTTTGGACATACCTGCCCATGGCCCAAGTGGAAGCCCAGATACCATACTTCCTCTAGCCCAATTGCAAACTTCTGGGTTTTCTGTGACTCCTGTCCACCTTAGCAATCTGAGAACAGCCCTCAGATGCTGCATGTGCCACTGCCATGCACAGAGGTTCAAAGTGGAAAAGGCAGTTTTTTTCATGATATATTGGAGTCAAAGGGATCTGCCAGTATCCTTTTGTTAGATTCAGTCTCAAGTAAAAGTCACACTTCAAATTTCGACACTGTGTTGACTTTTTGAAAACCCACACAGAACCAGACCAACCTTTAGGCACCAAAATTACTGTGCTAGACCAGTCACTGTGCGACTCCTTGATTAACTCCATCGAGCATTGAGCATGACTGTGAGCGCTTCCAAAAATAAACCGTTTTCTGTGTTCAGGCAAATGGTTGGCTGCTCACCGTGACCCCTGGGGTGTTTCATTGTGGTGTTCTATGAGCTTAGTGCAACAGGGTAGAGGCAAGAACAAAATTCCTATTGCAACCTGAGGTGAGAGGTGGTCTCCATAGGAAACCGGTGTGGACGAAACTGATGATTTTAAATTTACCTCCAGTCCCAGCTCCTCCCTCTCTGGAATGACCATTGTCAACACCACCTCTCTCCACAGTTTAAGGAGATAGAAGTGGTAAATTTGGCGCATATTGCCTCTATCTGTTCACCTGACTTCACAGTCAACATCCCCAACTGACTGTGTAATGCCCTTGACACTTGGTAAGTAATTTAGAGCTTGATGTGGGGGAGCAAAACAAGCACTTTATCGCCCAGTGCAAATTCAAATATTGTGTGCCCCTAATATACAACTGGGATTGACATTCTTGTGTCTGTAGCAAATTCTCCAGTGATAACTGTACTGGTGTGTGGAGCTTTGCTATCAAGAATCTAGAATGTATTAAATGTGGTGTTAACTCGTGGTTTTTCCACTGTTTTCTCACAACATCTAGGATGCAATGAGGCTTACATTCATATAGTAATTGGATGTTTAGTGTCTCAGTTTAGTGTCTTTTTATGTCCCAAGTGCCCAACCATCAGATTATGATAAGCCAAGTGGAATAACAATTCCTGATGACTCTGACATCTCTTGGAATCTTGTATCACCAGATATATCTTTTATAATTTGTAAATGTTGGTAGTATCCTGGCTGTTTCCACTGGCCATTGATGGAAATAGAATAGAATTGAATTGGTGTGTTGTGTATCTAGACCAGTGCCCCATCTCCATCACATGGTACTGGTCTTGGAAGTGCCCGGCAGACCAGCCCCAGCCACACTCCTACCTCTGTGGTGCCAGTATCACATTCTGTGGGGAAGAGGAGGCAGACACAGGGGAGGGAGAGGGAAGAGGAGCACAGGGGACACCATCGTTAGGGGAATTGGCTCCTGTTTCTGGGGAGCAAAGAAAGTTGTGCCAAGTGCTCCTGTCCTAGCTGGACTGCCTTGTACAGTGACAGATGGTGGCACTGGACCCAATCCACCATCCACTGGAAGCCTTTGGACGAATTGTGCCACCATAAGCGCTGTCAATGTTGTTCTGGGCTGTGACTGACCCATTGCAAAATCACCCGCTTTGGATCTGGGTACTCCAGCATGATGTTGACAAGCAGTTGTTGGGTCACAACAACTGCTGGGTCTGATGGGTGCCAGTGAGGGTCTTAACAATTCTGCATAGTGGTGAGGACTCTGTGTCATCGTATCTATGCTTTAACCTGGGTTTTGGCACAAATGTGATGGTTCTGATTTGTAAAGAGACGGAATTAGCAGCAGGCTTGAGGAACAATGTGCACTTTTATTTTACTTTTGCTTTTCAGTGCTATTATTTAAGTGCACATACTCACACATTCACACACACACATAGGTGTGTGATCTGGTTATTTTCTCCCTATTTAGTGAGATCAGTGAACTGGCTGGTGACATTCAAATGGTTAGGAGCAAAACCTACTAAACAAGGGTTGGACAATGAATGGAAGTTTCATGCCAATAGATCTGCAGCCGTGGTGGTCAGTCTTCAGTGATGTCACATTCCATAAGTAAAAGCAGAGTGTCACTGTTGAATTAGCAGAGTACTTGCACAGTACTTGCAATAAAATATTGCATTCCTCATAACAATGTTAGACATATCAGAGTTCAAAAAAGGACACGTTGGTGCGTGTCTTGCTGGTGTATATGTGACCAGTACAGTCTTTGTGGTTCATCAAGAGCCACAATATCCAAAGTAATGCTATACAACCATGATGGATGAACCACATCCAACAGAAGTAACTGTTGACGCAAGAGGAAGCTGGCCACTGTTCTGCAAGAGGAATGTCTTAGAAACCCTCTAGCCACTGTACAGAATCGATGCTGTATTAATTGCAAAAGGAGGCCCTACAGCAAATTATTGTGGTCTAAAACCAGGTGTTTCATTGTCAGTTTCATTGCCCAGGAATTGTCTTACCTCCTTTTTGTTCTTGGGTCTCAGGGCAGGCTGCAATCACTGCTTTCTTATCAATTTGGGGATGCACCTGCTGAAGGCCCAAGTGGAAGCCCAGATACTGTATTTCTACCTGTCCAACTGTGCACTTCTTTGGGTTCGCCATGAGTCACATATGTCACTGTGATCTCAGGACTGGCCTCAGATGCTGTATGTACTGCTCAATCATTACTGTAGATAATAATGTCATCTGGGTAGGCAGTGGCATAAACAGCATGTGGAGGTAAGATTCTGTCCATGAATCACTGAAATGTTGCAGAGACACCAAACAATCCAAAAGGAAGGGTCACTTGTGAATTATTGTCATTTGGCAGATATTGGGGTCATGGGGATATAAGAATTTCCCTTGGTTAAATACAGTGTTCCAGAAAGCGACATCTTGACAACGTCAGTGATTTTGGACAGGGAGAGGTGGTCTCCATAAGGCCTTCATAACTGGATTGAGCCACCATTTTAAGATTCACCTTCTGGTCCCAGCTTCTCCCTGTCTGGAAGAACTGTTTCCAAAGCCACAAGGACCACCTCTCTCTGCAGTTTGCAGCAATTGAATAAACTTGCCACACCCCTCCTCTACATTTGCTTTACCTCATTGTCCTCCTAACCTAACTGGAGTTAGAGCTTGGCTGATTTACATGGTGCACATATGAGGGAGGGTGAAAAGATTGAAGGGAAGTGCAAGACCAAGAGAGAGAGAAGGGGAAAGGGAGGGCTTGTCTGCTCCCAGATATGCTCTGCCAGCTGGACCATGGCAATGGATCCAGTTTACATACCCTCTGGATTTTCATACACAGCAGTCCCATCATTAGTGTTTACAAAGAGTGGTACTTAAAAAACATCCAGTGATTGGCAGTTCACTTGATAAGAGACATCTCAGAATGGCCAGACAGTTTTGACATGACAGGAAAGCTAACAGTGAAGATTTTGAAAATAATATACTGCTCTACTACTTAAATCCTTTTGTTTGAAAAAATGTAGATAAGTAAATAAAATATAGAACACTGCATTGTTTATGTATGCTCAATGTCTATGCTTTTCTTGTCTATACTTTTCTTGTCCACACACTTTAAATTCTTTCTTTAAATGTAGGACAGTTGTAAAAAAGCATTTCACTACATGTTGTACTGTGTATGATTTTGTATGTGACAAATAAAATTTGAATTTGAACTTTGAATTTGGTTGCATGTATTTTCATTAAAAAACATTAGAGAATTCTATATATAAAAATTGTAATTTATTATTAATTTAACTGGCTTATAAATAAACTATTATAAATTAAGAATATAATTTCAATTTAATCATTTCTTAGTCATTCTTTTTATTTTACTACCAAAATATTTACTATATATAATATTTATATTACTTTTTTAGTGCTTATTACACTTTACACTTTTTTTTTTTAACAAAATTGTTCTGTTTGTCTCCTTTTTTCATTTTTTTTGTTTGTGTGTGTGTGTGTGTGTGTGTGTGTGTGAATTTAGTATGAAAGTGAGGAGCGCAGTCTCAGGCACTACTGGTACACATCATGGCCAGATCAGAAAACTCCAGATAAAGCCCCACCTCTTTTACAATTGGTCCAAGAAGTGGAAGAAGCAAGGAAACAGGCTCTACCCTCTAGCGGTCCAGTCATTGTTCACTGCAGGTACCATAACACCATGGTGCTATTTATTATATTTACTACTTTCTATACATTCTCAAAAAAAAACCCTGACATAATACAGGAGATGGATAAAATAATGCAAAAATTGTGAATGAGTTTCATGTTAGCTAAATGCAATTTATTAGTATGTATTTTTTTCCATTCAGTTTATGTATTATTAACATATTATGTCCTCATATTTTTGCCCTGTTTATACAAACGTGATTTAATAATGTGTTGATGCATCATTTGCTACAATTTATTAGTGTTTTTTTCTTATTTAGATTCATATTTTATATTTTATATATTTATAACTTTTTTCTTGTTAGCTGCCCACAAATGATATAAAGTGAATAAAAAATAAACATACTAATAAATGGCAACAGATGATGCATCAATACATTATTTATACAAATGCAAATTTAAAATAAAATTGATATTAATAATTAATTAAATAAATGAATTAAAATTGAATATTAATAATGTATTGATATATTATTTATTGCATTTCTGGAAGGTCTTTCCACCTTTTGTGGCCCAGAAACATGGAAATACCGCCACATGCAGCTAGTTAGCCTACCTAAAACAGGGCTGTAATCTATTAACAACAACAACAATATTAAGTGTATTAAGGTATTCCTCCCTCCTGTTACCTGTGTGACATGAATGCCAGGGTTAGTTGTTTGAATGCCAGTTTATTTGTTTATGCTATAAATTGAAAAAATTTGGGCTTAAGTTAAAAAAAGGTGCTAATGATACAAGAGTTTACAAGATGACACGGATATCTGGTGATGTTTTCCCGCCAGACCACTAGAGGGCAATGCTGTACAATTGTCTTGACCTATTCTTTTGTTATATAATTATTTTTTCTATTTGTTATTTCTCCTGTTTTGCATTTAGTAATAAGTTCCTCATGTAATTAACTGCCTGACTTAAGCCCCTTTGTCACACTCTGTTTTTGCCTAGCTTCTGTTGGGTACCTGTGTTTTTTGTCATGCTAAGTAACGCTCTAGTTGTGTATGTATTCCTGCCTAGATCCAGTATTTTAGTGTATTTTTTGATTACTTTGCTTTAGCATAGTTTCTTTTCCATTGTGTCATAGTTTCTCTGCACTTTAGTAAAATAATTCTCCACTGGCATCTGCCTTCACCTCATAGAGCTAGGCCAACAGTGGACACAGTGAAAGTTTGGCAGTGCTGGAGTGAACAGGATAAGCAGTTCAAGGGCAACCAGAGGCCCCTCAACAGGTTTGGGGCTCTCCTGGAGAAGCTAACCTCCGAGTTTGAGCTTCCTGATTGGACGCTTCCCCGATTTTTGGGCAGCTGCCTGAATAAGAGCGACTAACCACCCTTCCTACCCTGCCTAGGACATTGCTCTGCATCCCAGCTCTGTGGGAGATGCTGCTCCACCTTCTGGTTCCACAGAGGACTTTGCTCCATTTCCTGGTCATATGGAGGACACCATTCTACCCCCCTGCCCTGTGGGGGATGCTACCCACACTGCCCCATAGAAGTAAACACTGTTACCCACACTGCTACCCACAAGGCCCCATAAATGTAGACACCCCTTGCTCATCTGAAGATGTTGCTCTACCCCCTTCCTTGGATGAGGGTGTCACTCTGCCCCCTTGCTTGGGTGTCACTTTGAGGGTGCTTTGCTGTCAACCTTGCTTCTCCTTTGGGCCTTGCCATGATTTTTCTTTGATCTTCACAGTAGTCTTCACTCCTGGAAGTGGAGCAGCGCTCTCAGCCAGAACAGAAGTGGAGCAACGCTTTCAAGAGGGTCTAATGAAAAGGGAAATGCCCATTGCAATACAGATGGCAGAGTGTTGCCCTCCATGGAACCAGAATGTGGAGAGGAAGGTGCAGAGAACTGTCCAAGCAGTCCATGACAGTAAATTAAAGTAAATAACACTTAATATTTGGTTGCATATCCCTTGCTTGCAATTACTGCTTTAAACCTGTTACCTATTGACCATCAAATTGTTTCTTTTTTTGCCATGTTTTCCAGTTTTTTTTTTTTTGTTTTGGGGAATGAAAATGCCAGTCTAAAACCTTCAAATTTATTCCCCCGATTCTTTGTTGACTTTACAATATGTTTTGGATCGTTGTCTTGCTGCATGATCAAGATTCTTTCAGTTAATCTGTATAAATTTTACAGTAAACTGACAGACAAAATGTTCCTGTTAATTTGTAAATTCATTCTGCTCCTACCAGCAGCAGTTAAACAATCAATAAAGATAGGTGACCCTATTCCAGAAGCAGCCCTGCAAGCCAAATCCATGACACAACCTCCACAATGTTTGACAGAGGAGCTTGTATGTTTTGGATCAATTCTTACTACTGATGCGTGTTTCACATACTTCACAAGTTTCTTCAAAGGGTGGGTTGTGGATATCTTCACTGCTGCCATGTCAGGGTTGTTGGTCAGGGTTGTGATGTCCCTGCTGTTGTTTTCAGGTTTTTCTTCACAGCTCTAACAATGTTTCTTTCATCAGGTGTTGTTATTCTCCTTGGTTAGCCTGTTTGGTGTCTGTTGCTAAGTACACCAGTGGTTTCATTCTTTTTCAGGACATCCCAGATTGTTATATTGGTTATTCCCAGTATGTAATGACTCTGTTTGAACTCTTTTCTCAGCTTCAAAATGGCTTGCATTTCTCCCATCTACAGCTATCTGATCTTCAAGATGACTTATCCTTTTTTTTTACAGCTGAATCTGAAGGCTAACACAAGGAGTAAATGTCCAGAGCTATTTATTGTATAACCAATTAATCTAACAGAACATGTGTTCCAATATTTTTGCTTGCTGTGTGTGTGTGTGTGTGTGTGTGTGTGTGAGAGAGAGAGAGAGAGAATGCTGTAAAGTTTGTTTTTAAAAATCTATATTTTGATTGTTTGTTTTTTAACAATTTACAATATGTTATGTGAGCAAACAGAAGGAAATCAAATCAATATTTGGTGTGACTACCCTTTGGCTTCAAACCAGCATCACTTTGTACACTTGCACGAAGTTTGGGATTTTGTAGGATCAGAGTATGATTAGCCAATTATATTAGCAGGCTCTAATGATCATCAATTCCGTATGTAGGTTTAAACAAAGTCATCAACTGAAACAGAAGTGGTTGGCCAAGGAAACTTAATACAGCAGGTGAAAGATGCGTTATGCTTACTTCGACAGTGGAAGATGTCTAGCAGTGCCATCAGCAAAGAACTGGCATAACACAGTGGGACCCAGGTACAACCATCCACTGTCCATCATGGAAGAATCTCAACCTCTGACATGGAAACAAGACTAAGTGACTCAACTATGCATGAGAACATAGGAACTGGAGTGCAGAAAAATGGCAGAAAGTGCTCTGGTCTGATGAGTCAAATTTGAAATATTTGGCTGTAGCAGGAGGCAGTTTGTTCACAGAAGGTCTGGAGAGTGGTACAATAATGAGTGACTTCAGGCAACAATGAAGCATGGTGGAGCTGCATTTCTGCAAATCAAGTTGGAGATTAGGTAAGGATTAAAGGTGTTCTCAATGCAGAAAAATGCAGTCAGATACTTATACATCATGTAATACCATGAAGGTGGCATCTGATTGTTCCCAAATTTATTCTGCAGCAGGACAAGACCCAAAACATACATCTAATGTTATGTCATGAACTTTCTTCAGCATTTAAAGAACAAGGATTCCTGGATGTGATGGTTTGGCCCTCAATATGATTGAGTCTCTCTGGGATCACATGAAGAGACAGAAGGATTTGTTGCAGCCTACATCCAAAGAATATCTGTGATTACTTCTCCAAGATGTTCGAAACACCTTACCGGCCAAAGTTCCTTAAAAAACTGTGTACTTAGAAGAATTGATGCTGTTTTGCAGGCAAAGGGTAGTCAGCCCACATTAGTTTGGTGAACATGTGCTTGTCTGTTCAGCACCCGGGATGTATATATACACTACTGCTCAAAAGTTTGGGATCACTCAGAAATTGTATTGTTTTCCAAGGAAACACACACGAAATTAGTCTGAATAGAAAATATAGCAAAAGAACAGGACATACTAACATGTCAGAATTAGAAATAATGATTTTGATGGAAATGAAGAATGTTTCCTTCAAACTTTGCCTTCATCAAAAAAACACCTTTTGCAGTAATTACAGCCTGGGCATTCTAGCTGTCAATTTTTCAAGATAATCTGATGAGATTTCACCCCATGCTTCCTGGAGCATCTCCCACAAGATGGACTGGCTGATGGAGTCTTCTTCCATAGCTAAAATCAAGCTGAAATATGCAAGTGATCCCAAATTTTTGAGCGATAGTGTATATATATTATACACTGATTAGCTCTTCATTATACCTGTTAGTGGGTGGAATATATTAAGGGTGGGATATATTAGCAAGTGAACATTTTGTCCTCAAAGTTGACAAGGGCCAAATTGTGATGGCTAGATGACTAGAAGCAGGAAAAATGGGCAAGCATAAGGATTTGAGCGAATTTTACAAGGGCCAAATTGTGATGGCTATACAACTGGATCAAAGCATCGCCAAAACTACAGCTCTTGTGGGGTGTTCCTGGTCTGCAGTGGTCAGTATCTATCAAAAGTGGTCCAAGTAATGAACAGTGGTTAACCAGCAACAGTGTCATGGGCAGCCAAGGCTCACTGATGCATTTAGGGAGCAAAAGCTGGCCTGAGTGATCCGATCCAACAGATGAGCTACTGTTGTTCAGATTGCCGAAGAAGTTAATGCTGGTTTTGATAGAAAGGTGTCAGAATACACAGTGCATCGCAGTTTGCTGACCCCTGTGTACCACTGAAACACCAACAATGGGCATGTGAGCATCAGAACTGGATCACAGAGCAATAGAAGAAGGTGTCCTGGTCTGATGAATCATGAACCATGTGGATGTTACTTTGACACGTACGACCTACCTAAGCGTTGTTGCAGATTATGTACACCCTTTCATGGAAACGGTATTCCCTGATCGCTGTGGCCTCTTTTAGCAGGATAATGCACCTTGCCACAAAGCAGAAATGTTTCAGGAATAGTTTGATGAGCAAAACAATGAGCTTGAGGTGTTGACTTGGCCTTCAAATTCACCAGAACTCAGCCAAGCATCTGTGGGAAATGCTGGACAAAAATGACTGATCCATGGAGGCCCCACCTCGCAACTTACAGGATTTAAAGGATCTTGGTGCCAGATACCACAGCACACCTTCAGGGATCTAGTGGAGACCATGCCTCAGAGCTGTTTTGGCAGCAAAAGGGAGACCAACACAATATTACTCAGATGGTCACAATATTATGACTGATCAGTGTTTATATATTGTTCTGCATATGTATGTATCTAATTGTATACTGTTCTGTAAATATACACTACCAGTCAAAAGTTTGGACTTTAGGGATTTATTTTCTACATTCTAGAACAATACTGGGGATTTCAAAACTATGAAATAACACACATGGACTTAAGTAATCCATATGTAATGACAAAAAACAACAGTCAGTTGTTATTTTAAGACACGAAGGTCAGGTGTTCTGGAATAGTTCTTGCAAGAACAGTATTGTCAAGTGCATTTCCAAAACCCATCAAGCACCATGATGAAACTGGCTCACATCAAGATCATCCCAGTAAAGCAAGACCAAAACTTATCTCTGCTGTGGAGGAGAATTTCATTTAGAGTTACCAGCCTCAGAAATCACCAATTAACAGCACAACAATCAGATTAGAGCCGTTATGAAGGCTTTACAGAGCATCAGTAGCAGACATATCTCAATATTAACGGTTCAAAGGACATTATTGTGTATTTCGGCCGCCTTCAGCATTGTTTTACAATGTAGAAAGAAATAAACATCAGGAAAGACCATGGAATTAGAAGGTGTGTCCAAACTTTTGACTGGTAGTGTATGTATATCTATCTGTATATCTATTCTGCAGTTCTGTATATGTAAATACACACACACATACACATACAGTATAGATATTTATACCTTTCTTAAGTTATAAAATACAACATAGTATTGTGTTTTTTAAAAAGCTATTTTCTTTTCTTTGCATTGTTTGAGGTCTGAAAATACTGCATCTTTTTTATTTTTACCAGTTGTCTTTGTCTACAACTAAATGACATTATGTTCTTTTGGAATTTGGGAGAAATGTTGTTTATAGTATAATTTATAGAGTAAAACAAAAATGTTCATTTTACTTAAACCCATACCTATAAATAGTAAAACCAAAGAAACTGATCATTCTACAGTGGTTAAGTTTTTTCCAGAGCTTCATGTTTTCATAATAGGCAAGTTGAGTAGGTATTTACAGTAATGCAATCAATAATCAATCGTTTGTGGGATTTTCCTTGTGGAATATTTTACAAATTACATTTGTACAAATATCAGAATGCGTTAAGCTATTTTTATAAAAAAAAAAAAGTATTGCCCAGATCCTTTTTGTGAACTGACTGATGAAATTTATTGATTGATTTTGTCCACTTCATGTATGTTACTTATCATTATTCTTGTGTGTATCTGTAACTACTTTTATTAATCAACATTCTGACATAAACATTATTTTACTTAAAAGAAAAAAAGAAAATAATAACCTATTCAAGGTCTTTCAGTGCAGGAATTGGCCGCACTGGCTGCTTCATTGCCACTGCTATCCTGTGTGAGCAGCTTAGACATGAAGGAGTGGTGGACGTATTGAGAACCACCAGCCAACTACGTTTGGACAGGTATATTTGGAATCTATTGACATTCATTACACATTAAAGATAACAAATTTCAAATTATTCAAACCAATTACAGAAACTACTTTGCTTTATATTTAAATTTTAAAAACTAATATTATAATAATATGTATTAGATTTTTTTTTTAATCTAATAAATAATATACACTCTATTATACTATCTTCTCTACAAAGCAGTTTAAATATTACTAAGCTTTCTAATAGCCATAATGAAGATGCATAAATCTTAGTTAAATAAGGTGTAACCATTATGGTGTGATTTTCAAGTTATATGTTTCAACTAACAGGAAACTTGGCTACAGGAAACTAATTAAATAATTCATCAGTTTAGCTGGCTGAAATCCTAGCTGAAATGGAATAACAGACAACAGAGAGCATGGTAGAACTGTTTACCTAGACCACACATTTTAGCATATGCTCTGGTAAAAATATTAGCCTAATTCATCATTTGTCCCCGTGGTCTGTTGTTTGTGACTCAATAATAATAATAATAATAATAATAATAATATAAGTAACAATAATAATAATAATATAAGTAACAGGTAAGAGTCCCCTTGATACCTTTTTGTATATAAAGTGATGTCTTATGTATTACATACTTTACAGCATTCAAGGTACTTCCCTGTAATTTTAATTAATCAGTCTCCTAGCATATTTAATCTCATTCACTAATCAGTCTTATTAAGCATTCACTCACTTATAACATCCACTTTTCTATATTAAATTTTAATTAAAAAAAATTTAAAATGACTAACTCAAAGTAAAAATGGAAAAAAGAAACCTCAGTTTTAACTGAGAGAAATAACATGGTTTCTAAAGAAAATTGTTCTGAATAAGGCAATAAAATGTTCAATAAACTCAATTTATTGAAACCTACTGAAGAGAAGAAAAACATTAATCATCTACTTAACTAAGAAAGCATAATTCTAAACAAGTGCAGTAAAAAGGAACAGAGAGAGAGAGAGAGTTTGTCTGTGTGTGGATGTTCTATCAAGTACGTCTGTGTGAAAATGTATTATTACAGGAGATACATGGCTATGACTATTGGTATGTGGAAAAGAAAGTATAAGGAGGAAAATTAGGTTGTGGAATTTAAAGAGTACATGCATGTATGATAGCCAGTATATGTGCTATTCCTTCTCACTAAAACAGAGATCAGATAAGATATGATAAGACAAGTTAAGAAAGAGTACACTGAAATATTATTTGGAGCAAGGCAGTAGATGTTGTCAATGCAAGGGTTAAGACAACAGATATAAAATAAAGGATGCATATTCAAACGAGGATAGTAGAAATAAAACAAGTAGAAATAAAGTAGTAAATAGAGGTAGAAATAACAAAGAAACTGAGTAATGGTTGTTTGCAAGATGGTGTGGTGCGAGCTGCTCCTGCTCACTTTTGAATTTTTTGCTTATCTTTATTACCTTTTTTTGTCTGTTTGTTTGTTTTGTCTGTGTTTTTCCCTCCTCTTTAAGTAAATCTTTTGCAAATTTCCCTGCTGTGGGACGGATAAAAGATTATCTTATCTTATCTAATGACAATATCTCAAGTTCCCTTTTGAGGGAATGAGACACTGTAATAGCTGACACTTTGCGTTCCCATAGCGTCAGCCATGACGCATACGTAACATATGTCATACGTCATATGTAACCTGATGTCATGCATCATGCGTAACCTGATGTGATTCCCTTTCGAGGGAACTCGATGCTGCGTCATGGCTGACGCTATGGGATCGCTTTGTGGAAGTTGTGACTGAAGGTCTGTGTGAAATTACGCCGATTTATCTGCTTGGGTAGGTCATGTGACGAAGCAGGGCGCACCAGCAACACCATAAAAGGGCATCTATGTCACATTATTCCGGCTTCTACTTGTCTAAAGGAAGCGTGAGTGAATGCCTGGGGTGTGGCGTGGAACGCAGAGTTCTTCCCTTCTCAGGGAACCAGGTTAAATACATAACCTGGTGTAGTTTACACACCAAGAGATCAGAGGAAAATGGCCAGGTTGGATCAAGCTGCCAGGAATGATATAATAACTCATATGATAATGGTGGAGTACCATTTATCTGAAGGTAGTAGTGAAAAGCAGTTCCCAAACCATCAAATGTTGTTTGCTGTTCAGGATGCTCTCTATGGTACAGTATCTATGTACAATGAACTGAAGACTACCAAATACATATCATATTATTTTAAGCCACCCTATGTTGTAAAGGTGTTGTGATTTGCTCACCACCTCTCCAGTGTGTGTTGACCAGTTGAATTTCTCAGAGATTTTTTTAAACTGCTGTCTACTGCAGTCCAATGTATTGTAAGTGCACTGTGTCTTCTTGTCCGTTTCCTGTAGTCTATTGTTTTAGTCTATTGTTGTAGCCATAGTCTATGTTAAGGGAGTGGTTGATACCCTGAGACCACTGTGACAGTGCTTATTTATATTCATTTATAATTATGCAAAAATAAGAGAAGGCTTAGCATACATTCTTGTGGAACCTCCAGTGCGGGCAAATCATGTATTTGATGTATCTCTCACACTTACTGGTGATGGGAGTAAATGCAACAGGGAAGCAGTCATTTAAACATGTAACATTGTTCATTCAATCAGGTGTTTTGTCAGGTAAAAGTGGAAAAATAGAAATGTTCCTCATTCCTGACCCAACACAGGCAAGTGTAACACAGTTATATGGAATTAATGTAATAGTTTCTTTATTTTGTTTTATAGGGGCGGCATGATTCAAACAGCTGAGCAGTACCAATTTGTGCATCATGTTCTGAGTCTGTATGAAAGACAGCTGACTTGGAGACCCGAAGAATAGCATTTGCCACAGCGCATCCTTTCCCTGTCAACACTTTACATCTGCCTGCACAAGACCTCAACAAGTCAAGCATCTGTTGTGCTCTTGCTAGACTGTATAACAGTATGATCTATTGTTAAATTTTGGGTTATGTGTAAACCTTCAAGAATATAACTCAGGGTGTAAACTCCCCAGTATGCTTCTGTGTATTAGAATCAGTATTACTTCATAAGGCATCATGGTGGATCAGGGCATGCTCTCAACTAAAGTTACATCAACAGTAAACCAGGCCTATGCCTTAATGTTGCTCCCACTCCAGACCAATACTGTCCCTGGCCTATGGCCTAAAGATATTTGATCACTTTAATTGAAACATCTGCTCATTTATGCCATTTATCAATCATGTGGCAGCAGCACAGTGCATTAAGTCATCAGGTCAAGAGCTTCAGATAAAGTTCATATCTAACATCAGAGTGGGGAAAATGTGATCTCTGTGACTTTAACCAGATTTCCTGGGATTTGCACAACAGTATTTAAGGATTTACAAAGAATTGTACAAAAACAAAACAAAATAAATCCGTTGTATTTAGGGTCTGCAGTTTGCGGCATTTTGTTGAGAGAGATCAACAGAGAATGACCAGAATGTTTTGAGCTAACAGGAAGTCTATAGTAACTCAAATAAGCACTATTTCCACTATGCTGAGCAGAAAAGTATCTCATAATGCACAACACATAAAACCTTGAGGTAGATGGGTTACAACATCAGAAGACCACTTCAGCTTTCTCTCCTGATTCCACTGCTTGTGTTTCACTGCTGCCACATGAACATGCAGGTGTACATGACAATATTTGCATTTAGCTGTCAAGCGATATTATTTGATAGTCTCCCCAAAACTACCATGAAGTGCCTTGAAACAGTATATAGCTCCAAATACTTTTCAGTGTACATAATTTGAAATAATTTATTTATAATAATATTTTGTTCCATATTTATCTAGTGTCATAGCTGATCAAATTTAGACAACAACTAGAATTTCTGAAACTGTTAAATTATATATTTGAAATGTAAAATATAATGTGAAGTGTCAGTTTAAAAAAAGGATGTTTAAATCATTCCAACAGTATTAAATAAAAGAAATAGTTGGTCACATTTAGTATTGTGCACACAGGCCATTAGTCCCATCATTTAAGGTGAGAATAAATTCTGGAGTAAATAGAAGTAAGCTGAACTGGAATACGTAAATCCTTTTGTCCCTCTTAAAAAAGGAATTTCTGGTTTCCTTTTCAGAATGTGACGTTCATACTTTAAATCTGTTTTAAAGTATGTTTTTTGGTATTCCTAGCACATTTCTGACATTTAATCTTTTTCATTTTTGATCGCTTCAAACTGTGTTTTATTCCAGTCTTTTTGCAGAATCTTATTTAAAAAATCAGTGGATGACTAGATGACCACAATTTATTTATCTATTAGTATAAATATTCTTCAAATCTTTATTGTAACAGTGCTTTACCTAGGTGCGGGATTTTACACATTCTATCAGTGTGGCAGACTTTTTAAGGTCAGTGTCTGGTTCCAGAGGAATATGCATGTTGGAAGAGAGGAAATCCATTTAAAATGTATGTCTTTCTAATTGTATTCAATGGGAAAAACGTATGTTAGTGGCACACATCAAACACTTGTCACACCCTCTACTTGGTAGGATGTTATTGCAATCCTTTTCTATAGGATGAATTTTCCTCAGCCTTCAAAAAGTATCATGAATGTGCCGCATAAACAAGTCATATGTATGAGTGTGGTTCTTGGGAAAAGACTGCAAAGCTCTGTACCTTATTCTACATACATAAAACAATTCATGGTTCATGTTCATGTCAAAATGCACTAGACAGTTTGATGACAATTAATTTGTGCACAGTGATTTTCATAATTTCACATGAAGGTCAGTCAAAGTTGTAACATGCAAAATTTAAATATGTGTAGAAAGTGCAAGGCAAGAATTATTGAGGAAATTGAAGAAAATAGGAAAGATAAAATTGTTTGCTATGCATGAATAGTTATGTGCTTATTATGGAGCATTTCTTCCTCTTTATTACATTATAAATGAAGGTAAAAAAACAAAACAAAAAAAAAACAACAATAATAAGGAACAATAATCTGTTATTGCTAAACTTGGGGTGTAATGCAGAATCTTTTTGTGACAAGAAAAGAGCTCTCTAGCAATTGCCCCCACCCCCAAATCAAAATATTTTATTTATATACAGTATATTTGGTTGCTGAAGCACTATCATAAATTTATTGGTCACATGAGTATGAAACAAACAATGAACACAAAATATGGCCACATGAAACATTCAAGAATGTGTTCAAGAGTGATGGATAATTCCTTTAAGGAGAACCTAAAACAGAAAATGTACCTTTAAAACAACAAGAACACCTCATGTTCCAAACAGGCACATACTTTTAAGAACATTATTCCAGAAATTTAGTTTGAGAACTAACATTTGAAAGGTTGGGAGGATGCATGTATTTATTTTTTTATTTATTTGTTTGGAAGTGCATAGAATGTTGGCCTACTTTAATAGACATTGTTGCAAATTACTTATGTTTACAGTTTCTGTTTAAAAGCACCTGTAAAGTACAAATGTTCAGTGGAATATTTCAGAGCACATAGAATATTTTACATCCAGCATGCCAGCATTCTTATGTGGAATTAGAAATTTGAAATATATACAGTATGCAGATATAGATTAATGAAACCACTCCCCCTCTCTTTTTTGATGGTTTTTTTTTTTTTTTGCATTTTGTTGGTTTGTAATGTCATTCAATGCACCTGCTAGACACCATATATATATATATATATTTTGAAAGATGTTTATTTGATGTATTTTACAAAAACAAACAAAAAGCCAAACATAAACAAAACATAAAATAAAGTGTCAGTTAAATGTCAGTGTCTCAGTAAAGGAAGAATAATGGATCACTTTTCAGACCAAAAGTTTAGTGAAGGCAGTCAGGGATTACCTGTGAAAACCAAAGCAAGTGTGACAGACAGAAGGACTGTGGCAGATTTCCCAAGAAGCTTATAAAAAACCACCAGCCAATTTCCTTAAAACTGTACAAAATGTTCTTTGAACTACTGATGTGTTTTTAAAAAGCAAAGGGTTACCATGTCATAATATTTGCTTTGTTTCATTTAGTTTCATTATTTTGAAGGTATCTTTGCTTTACAGCATTTCTTATAATGTGACTATGACTTTTGCACAGTGTATATCATGTATTTGGAACATTTCTAGGAAATCTGTAGCCCAGAGGGATTTGTGTAGATATGTGACATTCACATTATTTAAACAGACTCAAGATTACTTTGTCAAACATTCCAGTAAAACTTTTAAGATTTATCCTTTAATTAAACTATCTGAATGTATGTTTGTTGTTATTTTTGATCATTCAGGACTTTTTTTCCTGATAGACTTAATACAGCATCTAAACTTAAACAAATAGGTACTGTCCATCCTAATGTATTATACAAAATGTAAATTATTGTGTTACAACCCACTGTTTGCCATGTGTACATGTAAATCTGACTATAAATATTAATTCACCATCGAAAAATTAAGTGACTGATGTGATATTAATCTATTCACACCACAGTCTAATGTATAATACTATGGGACTACAGTGAGATTCTGATAGCTGGAATTACCAGCTTAGCTAAAAACTATAAACATTAGTTGGTCCAAAATGAAGCCCTTTATATGTTATTTACATAACCATTTTTAAAAAACCATTACATATCTGAACAAATTGTTATATGTATATAATTATATATATATATAATTGGTATATTATATATATATACCAATTTGTTCAGAAATAAAAAATTTTAATGCTTATGTTCTTAAAGGTCTTGAAATATATATATATATATATATATATTTATATATATATATATATATATATATATATATATATATATATATATATATTTATATGTCAAATTAATTCTAAAATGTCACTACACATGTCCTGCCTTTTATTGTCATTGTATTTTTCCATGCTTTGTGTTTAATTTGTTTACATTTGTTTTTCTGTTAAGTGAAATGTCTTGAGATTTTCTGTAATAAAATGAAGGGTGCTATATACATAATTATTTTGGAGTTTTGTTATTATTATTATTAGTAGTAGTAGTAAAAGGCAATTTAATAAATTATTCTCCATTTCACTTTACATTTGCAAGCTAAAAATCGTCAACATTATTATGAATTTAATTCATTATCAGAATTTAACCCTATACTGCACTTTCAATTGCAATTTGTTTTGCTCTTTAAAGTGTGTAAAATTGTCAAAATAAATTGTAACTTAACACATTTGGAGCTTGCAGATTAATTCATATGACTGATAAATAAATAAATAAATAAATAAATAAATAAATAAATAAATAAATAAATAAATAAATAAATAAATGCCAATGGCATTTTAATTTCAAATCCTCAGTCTTTCAATTTTGAATCTCTCTCTCTCTCTCTCTCTCTCATAAAACTTTGATTATGTACAGTCATTGGAGAAAGAAAGTACACCCTCCTTCAATTTATTGTTTTTATTTATTTAATTAGTTTGGATTTAATTAATGTTTAATTAGGTTGGTTATTGAAACACCTGTGTGTATTTGTCCTGTATGAAATTTTGTTCAGTGCAGTACCTAGCTGTCAATACCAGGCCTTTTGTTCCTTGTCATGTTATTCCAGTTCGTAGTTTTGTTTTGTTAGCTTGTGTGCTTCTAATTATCCCAACCATCATAGTTTGAAGCTCACCTGACTACTGCCTGCCTCCTGTTTTATTTTTTATTTTGAATCGTAATTTTGGATTTGTCTTCGTGCTCTTTAAATAAAACATCTTTTACAGCACCTGCATCCGTTGCTGTATATGACAGACTGTGGATTGTTACTTTTTCCCACCTGGTTTCTGAATGTTGGTTTACCTTTTGGGAACAATTGACTCTATATAATAATCTGTTGTGTCTTTTTATAGTCAGCTGACGTCAATTGTTTGTACTTGTACTTATTTAGGACCTGATAAATTAAAACCTAGGAATTAAAGAGGGTGTATTTTCTTTTTCTTTCTTTAATATGTACATTATATGATGAATTTATTTCTCTTAAGGCAACTAAAACTAAAATTGTACTGGCCATTAATCATCGTGATGAATGTCTCTTAATCTGGCATCTGGCATTTAACTCTTAATCTGGCATCTAGTTTTACTTATAGTTTCTTGTATATCTTCTACAAAATCCATCAGCTGATCAAAAGTTTAAGACTATAGCCTTAAAAAGTTAAAATCTGCACAAAAATATGGCTTTCATGTCATTGTCCTTCAGGCAGTCACACTGTCAAGGCCTGCTTGTTGCAGTGGGCATCCCTCTTGAGTGAGGGCCCTCGTCTGTCCGGTAATGACTGGGTCTTTCAACAGGTAAACGCTACAGTTCACAACATCCGTCTGGTGAAGGACTTATTCCAGGAGAATATCGCTCTTTTGGACCATCCTGCGTGGTCCCCCTGATCTTTGTAGTGAATGTTAAATTTGGTTTACCTCCATTGCCATTTAGCTTTGGCCAGTCCCTTTTTAGTTGGGCTATCCATTTATATTTAAATTTATTTTGTTTGTCAGGGTTTTCTTTTTAGTCACAGTTCTTCACTGAAATTGTTAATATTTTTAAAATGTGAAATGTTTACTGCAAGCACAAAGACACTATAATTTTGTCAGCTGTAATAACAAAACTAGTTAACCAACACTTTTTTCCCCCAGTAGAGGGGGTCCCTGGATGAAAAATGTTGGTGCGGCTCATTTGCTGCTTTCGACTACCATCTAGCGGGCAAATAATGTACCAACTGGTTAAATTCTAACTTTAAACTTGTCACTATTTTATAATAACATTACAGAATGAGTCAACAAATTAATGAATAAAATAATTTTGGAACACTATATTTATAAAAGCAGTCAGAGGATAATATTGTCTCGGTTTTTCTTGCCACCATTGACTTTGGCTTACTCATTAGGGGTAATTTTGAACTTAAAATTTATAATTTATATCCCAACCTTTTATATTCTTGTAAAACTGCTTTGTGACCATGTTCATTGTTAAGTGTTATACAAATAAAATTTAATTTAACTTACTTATATGTGCATTGCATGGAAGACATTTTACACTGTAGGTGGTTGAATTTAAAGGAGTTTGCATTTAGCATTATAGATTTAGAAACCAGTGATGACATTTGTATAACATATAATATCATGGATCTGACTCTAAATTACCTAAAAGTATGTGGAGCCCTGACCATCACAACCATGTGTCTCATCCCTGAGTCCTGTCCCTTACCACATCTCTTTGAAATCTGTCTTCCACCCCTCACATCCCTGAGACCTGCTCTTTACTCCATCTCATCCCTAAGAACTATCCAGAATTTCATCTCATTCCTGAGACCTGTCTCCAACTCTATGTCATTTCTGAAACCTGTCCTCAACCCCATCTCATGCCCAAGACCTGTCCTCAACCCCATCTCACCCCTGAGTCCTATGTGCAACCTCATCTCATCACTGAGGCCTATCTACAAGCCAATCCCATCCCTAAAGCCTGTACAGGGCTCACTGTGTTTCATAGTGCAAATAATTTTATTTACAAGATGCCTTCTACATAAGGCTACATAGATTGGCTACAAGCTAAACTCCCAGTTGATGAAGGAAACAGATATATGGTTTAACTACATGCATTTAATCTTGTGGAGTAAAACACTACAAATAAGGCAAAATACAAAAACAGCATTTAGGATT
Source organism: Hemibagrus wyckioides (assembly GCF_019097595.1). Classification (NCBI taxonomy): domain Eukaryota; kingdom Metazoa; phylum Chordata; class Actinopteri; order Siluriformes; family Bagridae; genus Hemibagrus; species Hemibagrus wyckioides. The sequence goes on along the minus strand of NC_080736.1, from coordinate 13,655,890 downwards.
TCACATAAAACTAGATGGAATACTGAGCTGTAATTGGTTACAAATGGGTGGGGAGGGGTTAACAGTCCTAACAATCAAACAGTTCATTAACATCATTAATATTTTGCTTTCTGCAGGACAGTGATGACGTAGGATGAACTTGTGTCACAACCATGTGCAAGTGCTTTTCTGAGATGAATGATATTTTTACAGGACTTCCTAGCTTTATTGCTTTTTGGGAATTTCTTGGGTATTTCTTTGGGAATTTCTTATTTTGGGAGCACATTGAAAGTCCACTAGATGGTGCTATTTTGTTAGCAAACAACACAGTTTAAAAAAAAAAGACTAAAAATAAATACAGGTCAGGCCAAAATAATTAAATCTTTACATGATATATGTTTGTTTTCTGTGCCATTTGAGGTAGGAACTTCTCGGGAGCACTATTAGTTGCGGTCTTGATTTTAATCTTTAATCTTTCATTCATCACTATTTGCCACTCATTGTGATGGTACTGTTTGTCTAAAACAGGAATGTGAGTGGAAACAATGAAAGAACGTATGTGAGGTGAGCAGACTTTTACTGTTGTAGCATGGAGTAAACAATCCTGTGTGTAACTCCAATCACATTTTCCCAGGTCCCTCCCTAACATGACAAATAAGAAGAGTTAAGTTTTCTTTCACCACCCTCCATTCACCTATTCCCAGCTCTTGGCCAGTCCTGAAGAAGTTGGTGTCACAGTCTGAGAAAAGTTGCTTTTGAATCTCCAGAGTGCATTTATACAGCTGGTTGTATCCACAGACTCCACCACCTTAACGTGTACAGCTCTTGTTCTCATGCAACTGAAGAGTACATCCCAATGCTTTGCCTCAGTTTCACCTCCTTGATTTGTTGTGTTATTACCAACCACAGGCCAAACATGTTAATGTTAGTTAAAAATGCAGTTGCCTGTGCACAACAGTGTTCCTTGGGGAGTGTAAGAACTTGTTGACTCTGTCTTTGTTGCACTTTTGGTCAACATTGATTAACATGGGGAGCCTCTGAGAAATTGTCTTCCAATTAAAGTGCTGTAGGATCATGAGTAATGAAGATTTGCCCCTCGACCTTCTTAGAAGGTGGTTGAAGACTTCGGCCATCCCTAACTCATTAGGATCTCTTACTGATCTTTCAGCTGGTGTTGTGGTGATGACAGAAGATGGTGTTTGCCTATTGTCTACATCTGCACTGAGGCTAGCAGCAACTTCAGTTGGACAGTCTGATGTTGGGGACAGGCACAGTTTGATGAGTCCAGTGTGTGTTGTTTTTAAATTTGCATGAGCTGCTTTTACATCTGCATATGCCTCCTTGCAGACAATGGGACTCTCTCCTCAGACTACTGCAACTAAAACATACTACCACTCACATACTAATGGTAATACTGGACCATTTTCCTAAATAAATAAATTACCAAGTATAATATTTTGTCTGATTTGTTTGATTGAGTTCACTTTGAGTTCACAAAAAAATGTACACAAAACATCTGTGAGAGTCAACATACCTGTATGTTGTATCAGAAAAGTGGATATCAGTAAATGGTCTGTTCCATTTGATTGCTCATTATATAGGAATAAGAAGTTAGAACATGTTGCATGCATGAAGCACAATCTATGTATCTCTATTCATCATGTTCCCAGTAAGAACTTGAATGAGCACTAAGAAAAGCAATGAAAGAGCACTATGAAAAACTGTTAGTATATTATCTTTGATAGTAATCTAAGATCCTAATATATTTGTACTAGTCTGAGTATACATTTATTTTGAAGAATACAAAGCACTCTGGATAAGGATATTAGCCAAATCAGATATATGCAACAAATTGAGATATTTGTATAATTCTCATAAATTTATTTAGCTTCTTATCGTTGTATTCTTGCATCTGTCAATCCCTGTGTGATCAAGCTGCGCCTGCCTTTAATCATGCACCTCATCAACCCCACTTTTTATGTCTCCCAGCTCAGATGCCTATAGTCATCTGCCCTCTTTCAAACCCCTCCAGCCCTCCCCCTCCTCCTTGGGTCATCAACGGAGATGTTTACACTGTCCGCAAACTGCTTAAGTCTTGTAGCTTGTGGATTGGGAGGGCTATAGACCAGGAGAAAGGAGCTGGGTTCCTGCCAGATTCATTTTAGACCCTGCCCCTATCTCAGACTTCCACAAACATTACCTAGGGGCTCCCTCTAGAACGCCAGGTGGTGTTAATAGGGGGAGGGGTACTGTCACATCCCGCCAACATCACACATGCACTTCCGCATTCCAGCCTGGTGTTTTGATCCCACCTTGTAATGCTCATTGCAGAAGCACTTACATACCTGTTTTCTATCTTCGCTACTCATTTCTATCTGTATATATAGCCTCACTTACTTTCAGTCTTTGCTGGATTATTGTGCACCTTTTGTGTCACGTTTTTTTCATGATTTTTCTTCAGTGTACAGAAAGACTATACAGAGTAATTAAAGATGTAATCAGAAAGCTTACTTCTGGCTGCATGTTCAGTGCTTCAGAAAGCCTTATTTTGCATAGCTTATTGCTACATAGCTACATAGCTTATTGAATGACCGAAAAACTTTTTGCACTTTCTTAAATGTGACAAAGAATTTACTGCCTGCTGTTGTTTCAGGTAATTGTCCTGTGTGGCTTTTAAGTTTCATTCAGATCAGTCTTGATGCACAACTCTAGCATAAATTTGCCTCCAGCCCATTTGAACTGATTGACATGTGGCAACCATAGTGTTTACAAATTGCAACATATTTGATACTTTCTGATGGGTAGATTGACACAAATTTGTGAAGACAGGCTAAAAACCCTAGGACTAGTTTGCAAAAATAGGTTTCGCATATTATGCAAATTGTCATCATAGTAGTCATTAGAAGAGAATCATAAAAAGAAGAAGAAAAATAGAAAAAGGGAAGAAAAGAAGAAAAAAATCCTACCATAAATTGGATTCCCTACCGCTATCATTGTAACTTGTGTGCTCTATTTTCCTGCTTTTTATCTGTATTTTTTGTTCCTAAAATAATAAATATTTTGGTTCAGTTAGCTTACCTTTAAAACTGAGTTCTCCAGTTTTTTCCCAGGTTCCCTGAAACATAATGGGAGGTGGACTGGCTACTCAAAACTGCCCATAATTGTGAATGATTGATTGTGTGTGTGTGCATGTGGCACCCTTCTCTTTTCCTCTCTCAATTTGCCTCCACAATCAGTGATGTTTGGGGAACTCCTCAAGGTTGTAACACATGCTGTCACTAAATTAAATTTAAATTGGCCTGAAGAGGAAGTTAGTGTTGTTCGTTTTAAGCTTGATGATGAATTTCAACTGCCGTTATTCCCACACCTCCATACCGTGGTATTGAGGTCCTGGAAGAATGCTTATTCTGCCCGTCTTTTCTCCCCAGCCACCTCTAATTATTCGTCCATTGTGGGGCTACAAAATTATGGGTATGCAGCTATGCTTGAAGATCTCTCCCCTACATCGCACACAGACAGCACTATAGTAGTTTCCTATATCAATCATCAGGACAGTCTGCATTTGTGCCCTCTCTTCAGGTTGGCGCAGCAATTCTGCTCTGGTCAGCGACCAGGTTTCTTTCGCTGAGAGCGATTTTCATCCCAGGGCACATAAATCGGGATGCAGACTTCCTGTTGGGGCAGGTGCTGAGGCCTGGTGAGTGGTATCTCCTCCCGCAGCGCATTTGGCAGATCTTTGGCCAGGCAGAAGTGGATCTGTTCATGTCCAAAGAGTTGACCACTATCCACTGTGGTATTCCTTTTCTCACCCAGCCCTTCTGAGCCTGGATGCTCCGGTACAGATGTGGTCAAGGCTATGCCTATACACCTTTTTCTGGCAAGAGTGCCAGCCAGAGTGCACCACGATCGAGTCCACATTCTTCTAGTGGCTCCTTGTTGGCCTGCTCAAGTTTGGTTCACAGACCTAGACTCCCTCCTCAACAGATGAAGGGTTGTGGTGATGGCATCGTCTGTGGAGCGATTTGGACGATACGCAAACTGCATGGGGTCAAGTGAAGGTGGCAGCAGGTTCTTAATGTGCCTCATGTCGAGCCTCTCGAAGCACTTCATGATGATGGGTGTGAGTGCAACAGGACGGTAGTCATTGACACAGGACTCTGGAGACTTCTTCGGCACGGGGATGATGGTGGTTGACTTTAGGCACATTGGGACGATGGCACTGCTCAGGGAGATGTTGAAGATGTCTGTGAACACATCTGCTAGCTGTTCTGCACATTCCCTGAGCACTCTGCCAGGAATGTTGCCTGGTCCAGCAGCTTTCCGTGGGTTAATTCTGCGTAGAGTTTTCCTCACGTCAGCAGTGGTGAGACAGAGCACCTGGTCCTCTGGAGAAGGGATGGTCTTCCTCGCTGTCACGTCATTTTGTGCCTCAAACCGAGCGTAGAAGCTGTTCAGCACATCTGGAAGGGAGGCATCACTGTCACAGGCAGGTGGAGCTGGCCTGTAGTTGGTGATGGACTGGATGCCTTGCCACACGCTCCGAGTGTTGCCGCTGCTCTGGAAGTGGCTGTTCTTAGGGCGTCCTTGTCTCCAGCTCTGAAGGCAGAGTCTCTGGATTTTAGCAGCGCACACACCTTTGCGGTGATCCACGGTTTCTGGTTTGATCATGTGGTGATGGACTTGGAGAAGGTCACATCATTGATGTGAACCGGCTTACATACATAACCTGGTGTAGTTATCCTCATATCATTTCTTAAATAGGGCTATGAAACTTCATCTTAATGCACCAGTTCAGTAAGAATCTTACATACTATAGTTAAATTGTGTCTTTTTTCCTGACTGCACTGTTGCTGAAGGGAGATCCCAGTTTGCTAATTCACTGGAGTGAATTGGAGTGCTAATTCATCGGGAGTGACATCCTTGGAGGCCAGTCAAGAATGACGAATGGGATGATGAGTGGACAAAATCTAAGCTATAGATTTTAAGAAAACTTAATTCAATAAAATGGTTATGTGGGGTGTAGACTTACTGGAACTAAACTTAAAATGAAGAGTCTCAAAGAGTCCTAAAAAAATGAATTAATTAGTGAGGCTATTTGTGGTTGAATCAAAGAAGACTAGTGAATAAACTGAAAAGAAAAGAAAAGAAAAGAAAAGAAAAGAAAAAAAGAAATGAAATGAAAAGAAAAAAAAGAAGATGGGATGAGATGAGACCAGACAAACCAATGTTTGGCCGGGCTAGACTGGATTATACATGAAAAGAAAAGAAATTAGGCTACACTGTCCATTGCACAATTTGATAACAGCCAATGATTGCCTCCCAGCAGAGCTTTCTCATAAAGAAGAAAGTTCAGCATACTGTTTTGCATTGCTGGTCAGAGACAGTAAAAAATAAAATCTGCACTCCCTAGGGGGTAGGATTATGTGGTGTAATCTAGCTAAAGACACAAATATAGTGTAGCTGTCTAGCTAATTTATTGCAATTTCGCAAGTATCTATCAATATAACATGTTAGTAAAACAGTCTTGTGTTGTTTTATTTTAATTGTTTCAATTATTATAAACAACATCAAAGTTGTCCACACTGGACATCTTCTGTCTTCTGGTCCAGTTCTGTTTTTTTTATTGCTCTGTTGTTGAGTATCTGAACCTTCTGTGTTGATGTCAAGTTTCGATAGTATTGACGCATCCAGTGTGACACACCCTCAAATCAGTGCTAGGCAACTCACCTCTACTCCACTGTCCTTTTTACTTACTTTCCAAATTCCAAATTTTTACATGGTTTTCAGTTGTGCAGAGAAGAGCTGACTTTATGTTTCATTTTATGTTCTCATAAAAATATGTTCTTTTACCTACACTACAATAGCTTTTTAAAATATTTCAATAAATGATGTGTATGTTTTAATCAGTTACAGTTTTACACTGTTGTTATGTCCTGTGTAATTTGTTTTAAATAAATAAATAAATGAATAAATAAATAAATAAATATAACATCAGTTCCATAAATATTTGCACATTTTTTACAAATTGACTAAGTAAGCAAGACCTTTTTATTTACCCCGGGAATTCACCATTACTCTCATTATCGGAGTGTACATTCCCCCCAGCGCTAATGCTAAGGAGGCTCTGTGTGAGCTGTACGGAGCTATTAGTGAGCTGCAGAATGCTCACCCCGACGGACTGTTCATCATCGCCGGAGATTTCAATCATGCAAATCTCAGAACAGTGCTCCCTAAATTCCATCAGTATGTGGACTTTCCTACGAGAGGGGCGAACACGCTGGATGTTGTTTATTCAAACGTTCCGGGCGCGTATCGTGCGGAGCCCCGCCCCCACCTCGGCTACTCAGACCACATCTCTGTGATGTTGATTCCAGCATACAGACCACTCGTCAGATGCTCTAAACCGGTTCTGAAACAGGTTAAGACCTGGCCAGCAGGAGCCATCTCTGCTCTTCAGGACTGTTTTGAGTGCACTGACTGGGACATGTTTAGGGAGGCTGCAACCAACGGCGACTCTATTGACTTGGAGGAGTACACGGCATCAGTGTCCAGCTACATCGGGAAGTGCATCGATGACGTGACCGTCTCCAAGACCATCACAACACGCTCCAACCAGAAGCCGTGGATGACTGCGAAAGTGCGTGCTCTCCTGAAGTTGAGAGACTCTGCCTTCAGATCAGGGAACAGGGCGGCCTTAAAAATAGCAAGGGCCAAACCATGTCCCGAGCCATTAGAGAGGCAAAGCGCGCACATGCCCAGAGAATCCACGGCCACTTCCAGAACAGCAGAGACTCCCGGCGCATGTGGCAGGGCATCCAGGCGATCACCAACTACAGGACAGATTCTCTCCAGGACAGTCTTTCCAACCAAGATGGCGGTGCGGCAGTAGCACGCAGCGGCCACTCCGGAACCAAAATGGTCCTTTCTTTTTGTTTTAGCGCTAAATTTAAAGTGCATGGACGCCAAAGACAGTGGTGTTCATGTATATAACCGCCAGACGATATTATGGTACAGAAATCATGCACTTACTAACTTGCATGATGAACTACTCTGCAAACTTCGCGAACTCGGCTTGCTGCGAAGACCAGGCCTTCAGTCCTCGGCGTCACCTGATGCCGGTGGCCGGGAGAGAAGACGTCGCAAGCGTTGTTCGAGGAAGCGGAAGCGCGGTAAACGGGCGGGTGTCCGTGCTAGGCTAACAACCAACCCTAGCCGGCCGGCACTCCCTTCCATCATCTTGTCCAACGTCTGCTCACTGGATAATAAACTGGACTACATCCGACTCCAGCAAACTACACGGCGTGAGTTCAGAGACTGCTGCGTCTTTGTTTTCACGGAGACGTGGCTCAGCGACAGAGTTCCGGACGCCGCCAGTCAGCTAGCCGGGCTAACCGTGTTTCGTGCCGACAGGAATGCCGCTCTGTGCGGTAAGACTCGCGGTGGCGGTGTGTGTGTTTACATCAACACGGAATGGTGTAAAGACTCTGTGCTTGTGTCTAACTACTGCTCATCGGTAGTGGAGTTTGTGACTGTTAGATGCAGACCTTTTTATTTACCCCGGGAATTCACCACTACTTTCATTATCGGAGTGTGCACTGACTGGGACATGTTTAGGGAGGCTGCAACCAACGGCGACTCTATTGACTTGGAGGAGTACACGGCATCAGTGTCCGGCTACATCGGGAAGTGCATCGATGACGTGACTGTCTCCAAGACCATCACCACACGCTCCAACCAGAAGCCGTGGATGACTGCGAAAGTGCGTGCTCTCCTGAAGTCGAGATACTCTGCCTTCAGATCAGGGGACAGGGCGGCCTTAAAAACAGCAAGGGCCAAACTGTCCTGAGCCATCAGAGAGGCGAAGCGTGCACACGCCCAGAGAATCCACGGCCACTTCCAGAACAGCAGAGACTCCCGGCGCATGTGGCAGGGCATTCAGGCGATCACCAACTACAGGACAACTTCACCTTCCTGTGACAGTGATGCCTCCCTTCCAGATGCGCTGAACGACTTCTACGCTCGGTTTGAGGCACAGAACAACACAACAGCGAGGAAGACCATCCCTCCTCCTAATGACCCAGTGCTCTGTCTCACCATGGCTGACGTGAGGAGAACTCTATGCAGAGTTAACCCACGGAAGTCTGCTGGACCAGACAACATTCCTGGCAGAGTTCTCAGGGAGTGTGCAGAGCAGCTAGCAGATGTCTTCACTGACATCTTCAACATCTCACTGAGCAGCTCCATCATCCCTATGTGCCTCAAGACAACGACCATTGTCCCTGTGCCAAAGAAGTCCACGGTTTCCTGCCTCAGTGACTACTGTCCCGTTGTACTCACACCAATCATAATGAAATGCTTCAAGAGGCTCGTCATGAGGCACATCAAGTCACAGCTACCACCCTCGCTGGACCCCTTGCAGTTTGCGTATCGTCCTAACCGTTCCACGGACGACGCCATCACCACAACCCTCCATCTGGCCCTCACACACCTGGACTGCAAAGACTCCTACGTTCGAATGCTGTTCATTGATTTCAGTTCAGCATTCAACACAATCATCCCTCAGCAGCTGATTAAGAAGCTGAGTCTCCTGGGCCTGAACACCTCTCTCTGCAACTGGATCCTGGATTTCCTGACTGGGAGACCTCAGTCAGTCCGGATCGGGAGCAGTATCTCCAGCACCACCACACTGAGCACTGGAGCGCCTCAGGGCTGTGTGCTCAGTCCACTGCTGTTCACTCTGCTGACTCACGACTGTGCAGCAATGCACAGCTCCAACCACATCGTCAAGTTCGCTGATGACACGACCGTGGTGGGTCTCATCAGCAAGAACGACGAGTCAGCATACAGAGAGGAGGTGCAACATCTAACAGCCTGGTGCAGAGCCAACAACCTCTCCCTGAACATCGACAAGACCAAAGAGATGGTTGTTGACTTCAGGAGAGCACAGTGTGACCATTCGCCGCTGTCCATCGATGGCTCCTCTGTGGAGATCGTCAAGAGCACCAAATTCCTTGGTGTCCATCTGGCAGAGAACTTCACCTGGTCACTCAACACCAGCTCCATCACCAAGAAAGCCCAGCAGTGCCTCTACTTCCTGAGGAGGCTGAGGAAAGCCCATCTCCCTTCCCCCATCCTGACTGTGTTCTACAGAGGGACCATCGAGAGCATCCTGAGCAGCTGCATCACTGCCTGGTTTGGGAACTGCACCGTCTCGGCTCGCAAGACCCTTCAGCGGATAGTGAGGACAGCTGAGAAGATCATCGGAGTCTCTCTTCCCTCTATCACAGACATTTACACTGCACGCTACATCCACAAAGCCAACAGCATTGTGGCTGACCCCACACACCCCTCACACACACTCTTCACCCTCCTGCCATCTGGAAAGAGGTACCGGAGCATTCGGGCCTCACAACCAGACTGTGTAACAGTTTCTTTCCTCAAGCCATCAGGCTCCACAACACCCGGGACTGAACTGTTCTACACTCTCACACACACTCTCACTCAGGACTGAACTGTTCTACACTCTCTCTCTCACACACACACACTCTCACTCAGGACTGAACTGTATATTAACTCTCTGTCTCTCTCACACACAGATACACACACTCTCTCTTGACTGTGTGGACGCACACACACACATAATTTATACTGTTCATTACTTACTGCACTACCTCTACCTGTCATCCGCTGCTATAGTTATATTTATGTTTATTCTATTTGCACTACCTCAACCGCTGCTGTGTATTTTTGCACAATATTTTTGCACAATACTTTTAATTTTTTTACATCATTTCACTTTATCTATTTTATTTCACTTACATTCCAGTACACGTTCTTTTATTTCTTTTCGGTGCTAAGTGTCCTGTGTTCTTTTGTGTTGTCTTTATTGTATTTATTGTCTTTTTGCACTGTCTTGTCTATGCGCTGTTTGCACCTAGCTGCACACTGTGCACTTTACGTGGCTAAGACAAACTTCTGTCCTAGCTCTGTGGTATTGTTTGTTGTTTTGTGTTGAACTTGTTGTTGTATGTTTATGTAGCACCAGGTCCTGGAGAAACGTTGTTTCATTTCACTATGTACTGCATCAGCTATATGTGGTTGAAATGACAATAAAGCTTCTTGAATCTTGAATCTTGAATCTTGAGATTCACCTGCCTGTGACAGTGATGCCTCCCTTCCAGATGCTCTGAATAACTTCTACACTCGGTTTGAGGCACAGAACAACACAACAGCTAGGAAGACCATCCCTCCTCCTAATGACCCAGTGCTCTGTCTCACCATGGCTGATGTGAGAAGAACTCTATGCAGAGTTAACCCACGGAAGTCTGCTGGACCAGACAACATTCCTGGCAAAGTTCTCAGGGAGTGTGCAGAGCAGCTAGCAGATGTCTTCACTGACATCTTCAACATCTCGCTGAGCAGCTCCATCATCCCTACGTGCATCAAGACAACGACCATCGTCCCTGTGACAAAGAAGTCTACGGTTTCCTGCCTCAATGACTACCGTCCCGTCGCACTCACACCAATCGTGATGAAATGCTTCGAGAGGCTCGTCATGAGGCACATCAAGTTACAGCTACCACCCTCACTGGACCCCTTGCAGTTTGTGTATCGTCCTAACCGTTCCACGGACGACGCCATCACCACAACCCTCCATCTGGCCCTCACACACCTGGACTGTAAAGACTCCTACATTCGAATGCTGTTCATAGATTTCAGTTCAGCATTCAACACAATCATCCCTCAGCAGCTGATTGAGAAGCTGAGTCTCCTGGGCCTGAACACCTCTCTCTGCAACTGGATCCTGGATTTCCTGACTGGGAGACCTCAGTCAGTCCGGATTGGGAGCAGTATCTCCAGCACCACCACACTGAACACTGGAGCTCCTCAGGGCTGTGTGCTCAGTCCACTGCTGTTCACTCTGCTGACTCACGACTGTGCAGCAATGCACAGCTCCAACCACATCATCAAGTTCGCTGATGACACAACCGTGGTGGGTCTCATCAGCAAGAACGACGAGTCAGCATACAGAGAGGAGGTGCAACATCTAACAGCCTGGTGCAGAGCCAACGACCTCTCCCTGAACGTTGACAAGACCAAAGAGATGGTTGTTGACTTCAAGAGAGCACAGAGTGACCACTCTCCGCTGCCCATGGACGGATCCTCGGTGGAGATCGTCAAGAGCACCAAATTCCTTGGTGTCCATCTGGCGGAGAACTTCACCTGGTCACTCAACACCAGCTCCATCACCAAGAAAGCCCAGCAGTGTCTCTGCTTCCTGAGGAGGCTGAGGAAAGCCCATCTCCCTTCCCCCATCCTGACTGTGTTCTACAGAGGGACCATCGAGAGCATCCTGAGCAGCTGCATCACTGCCTGGTTTGGGAACTGCACCGTCTCGGATCGCAAGACCCTTCAGCGGATAGTGAGGACAGCTGAAAAGATCATTGGAGTCTCTCTCCCCTCTATCACGGACATTTACACTGTGTGCTGCATCCGCAAAGCCAACAGCATTGTGGCTGACCCCACACACCCCTCACATACACTCTTCACCCTCCTGCCATCTGGAAAGAGGTACTGGAGCATTTGGGCCCTCACAACCAGACTGTGTAACAGTTTCTTTCCTCAAGCCATCAGGCTCCTCAACACCCTGGACTGAACTGTTCTACACTCTCTCACACACACACACACACACACACACACTCTCACTCAGGACTGAACTGTATATCAACTCTCTGTCTCTCTCACACACAGATACACACATACTCTCTCTTGACTGTGTGAACATGCACACATACAATTTATATTGTTCATTACTTATTGCACTACCTCAACCTGTCATCCGCTGCTATAGTTATATTTATGTTTATTCTATTTGCACTACCTCAGCCGCTGCTGTGTATTTTTGCACAATTTTTTTTTTTTTTTTTGCACAATACTTTTTTTTTTTTTTTACATCATTTCACTTTATCTTATCTTATTTCACTTACATTCCAGTACACGTTCTTTTCTTTCTTTTCGGCGCTAAGTGTCCTGTGTTCTTTTGTGTTGTCTTTCTTGTATTTATTGTCTTTTGCACTGTCTTGTCTATGCTCTGTTTGCACCTAGCTGCGCACTGTGCACTTTACGTGGCTAATGACAATCTTCTGTCCTAGCTCTGTGGTGTTGTTTTTATGTTGAACTTGTTGTTGTATGTCTATGTAGCACCAGGTCCTGGAGAAACATTGTTTCATTTCACTATGTACTGCGTCAGCTATATGTGGTTGAAATGACAATAAAGCTTCTTGAACTTCTTGAACTTGAAGCGTTATTTTAGGTGTCTACAATTTGCTGTTGAAATAGCGTGACAGTGTGTCACAGAGTCATGCATTGTGGGACCAGCACACAGTGGTAGTAGGATCAGAGCTGAGGGAGGTACTGTGACAGTGGGGTATCATAACATGCAGCACACAAACGGAGGTAAGGGAATTGATAAGGCAGTGAACTGATGAATGCTTACCACTGCTTTCTAGGGCCTTCTGAAGGCAGTGAGGATAATGCGTCCAAACCTGCTGCTCCCTGGGTCCTGCCTTGTTAGCCCTGCTTGGAAGTCACTACCACAAAGCATACCACAGAAAACTTATCTCCACCTCACCTCAGCTCACCTTACAAACTTAAATAAAAGACCACATTTTTCACTATCCTGGCCTGCTGTGTGTTCATTGTATATAAATTCAAGATCTGATCTTTTTATTTTAATTTATCCCTAACCAGAAAAGTCAGTCTAGTTCTAACATGAATTCTCTCTTGTTAAAAATATTAGCTGTTCACTGGTGGAGACTTCTGCATAGTGTCTAAGTTGTACTATCCATAGCAATCACATTTATCTAAAGGCTGTCCATATGGTGCTGTCCTTAGCAGTCATGAGCAGCCTCAAAATGATGACACTCCAACCACAATGGATCATGTTGCCATTAAGTTGTTTAACACATCTTGATGTAAATCTTGATGTAAATCAAGATGTCATCAGGAAACTGACATTCTGATCTATCCTCTCAAATTCAATTATTCCAATACTTCCAGTTTTGGAGGGGACTGTATATGAACCAATGTAGATGTGGTATATCAAACCCAAAGTAAAAAACTCAAAGTAAATCAACTTGTAGAAATTTTATGCGTATATCCACAGAAAAAAATTGGAATGGAAAGGAAAGTTTACTGAAGAAAACTAACAAGGTATAACACTAAACCCATGTCTACAGCAGATATAGCTCCACCATTACACCCTTTCAAGTGTGCATCAATGTTTGTAATGTATGTAAAACTTGTTTTGCTTTTATATAGGGAATTGACTTATATCCTAAAATAAAAAATCTAATGAAAAACAAGAAGCATTGTCTAAAAGTCTTTTCTCTGTTTAGCACTATAATCTTACAAATATTAAATGTAACTTCAAGTCATTTAGTATATCTCTTGTTTCCTAAATAAAAAAAATGCATAGCAATGATTTTTCACTTGATTAGTCTAAGGGTCAATACCATCTGTAGGTAGTTTTACAGGAAATGTAACTTAAAGCGCACTATGGTTTTATCCATACCCGCCAGGTCAGTCTATCTGAAGACCTGTTCACTTGTAAGAAAAGAACAATAGAGTGCTGTGTAGTCTAATGCATATTTATGTCTGCATTACCTCTCCCAGCATCCAAGTCATAACACATAAATCGAATCTCAGAGCTTGGCTACAGACAGACCGCATGTGAGATGGATCACTAAGTGTCCTATTTGCCATCTTCCCTGTGCACTGTAATTGTTGCTGTGGCTCAGTGTGTTAATGCATCTTTGCTTAACTTGCAGACAAAACTGGAAGAAGATATTAGTCAAGCTATGTTTTACATTTATGAAAATTGTTTTGAAAGCAGTAATATAGTACACCAACTGGTCATACAGATTTTAGATTTTGCAGGAGAATAAAAAAAAGGATTTTCACTTTTTCAGTGGAAAATTCATGTTTTCCTGCAATGAGATTTAAAAAGTATTTTAAAAAAGTTTTTTTACCCTGCCATACAACTTGGTTGTATCCGGTTGATCAGGTTATACCTGTTACTATTTTTTAAATTTAAAGTTATTATTTGATATACTATTATTTCACTCTCAAAAACAATAGCATCATCATCATCATCATCATCATCAACAACAACAACAGTAATAATAAAGTCATGAAAGGATTCCTGGTGTTGGATGCAAGTGCAGGTGAAATAATATTTAATATCAATAATAATCCTAACAATCTGTCCAAAACGTAAGGCAGAAACGAAATCAAAAACAGACAGTGGTACAAAAAGGCTATCACAGGCATGGCAGAAAATGCAGGACAAGGAGGAACAAGGACTAGGGGAAACTGGGAAATCAAAACAGAGAACAAATGCTTGATATTCTCAGGCATATTAAGGCAACAACCAGTGACAATACGGGGTGAAGACATGACAATAATCAAAACAAAACACACATATCAACGTAAATAAACAAACTCATGAAAAGAGAAGAAAGCAGACATAATGCCGTAGCACTGCAGGCTGCTTATGTGCTCTGTGTGGCTGTGCTCACAGTTTGGCATGATAGGGAGATTCCAGATTGACAGATCCTACCAGGTTTTGGACTTGTCAGGCCCCCCATCTGCCGCTGGAGGGACCTCCATATGAACGAATACTCTGCAGAGATTACAAGAGGCACGATGGTTTTAAAAAACAGACTTATCAAAGAGAAAACTCAAAATAGGTGAGATTAATCATGACACATTAGGGCAACAACCAGTGACAATACAGGGGCCGAGAGATGATACACTATATTGCCAAAAGTATTCGCTCACCCATCCAAATAATCAGAATCAGGTGTTCCAATCACTTCCATGGCCACAGGTGTATAAAATCAAGCACCTAGGCATGCAGACTGTTTTTACAAACATTTGTGAAAGAATGGGTCGCTCTCAGGAGCTCAGTGAATTCCAGCATGGAACTGTGATAGGATGCCACCTGTGCAACAAATCCAGTCGTGAAATTTCCTCGCTCCTAAATATTCCACAGTCAACTGTCAGCTGTATTATAAGAACGTGGAAGTGTTTGGGAACGACAGCAACTCAGCCACGAAGTGGTAGGCCACGTAAACTGACGGAGCGGGGTCAGCGGATGCTGAGGCGCATAATGCGAAGAGGTCGCCAACTTTCTGCAGAGTCAATCGCTACAGACCTCCAAACTTCACGTGGCCTTCAGATTAGCTCAAGAACAGTGCGCAGAGAGCTTCATGGAATGGGTTTCCATGGCCGAGCAGCTGCATCCAAGCCATACATCACCAAGTGCAATGCAAAGCGTCGGATGCAGTGGTGTAAAGCACGCTGCCACTGGACTCTAGAGCAGTGGAGACACGTTCTCTGGAGTGATGAATCGCACTTCTCCATCTGGCAATCTGATGGATGAGTCTGGGTTTGGCGGTTGCCAGGAGAACGGTACTTGTCTGACTGCATTGTGCCAAGTGTAAAGTTTGGTGGAGGGGGGATTATGGTGTGGGGTTGTTTTTCAGGAGCTGGGCTTGGCCCCTTAGTTCCAGTGAAAGGAACTCTGAATGCTTCAGCATACCAAGACATTTTGGACAATTCCATGCTCCCAACTTTGTGGGAACAGTTTAGAGCTGGCCCCTTCCTCTTCCAACATGACTGTGCACCAGTGCACAAAGCAAGGTCCATAAAGACATGGATGACGGAGTCTGGTGTGGATGAACTTGACTGGCCTGCACAGAGTCCTGACCTCAACCCGATAGAACACCTTTGGGATGAATTAGAGCGGAGACTGAGAGCTAGACCTTCTCGTCCAACATCAGTGTGTGACCTCACAAATGCGCTTCTGGAAGAATGGTCAAAAATTCCCATAAACACACTCCTAAACCTTGTGGACAGCCTTCCCAGAAGAGTTGAAGCTGTTATAGCTGCAAAGGGTGGACTGAACCCTATGTCATATTGAACCCTATGGATTAGGAATGGGATGTCACTTAAGTTCATATGCGAGTCAAGGCAGGTGAGCGAATACTTTTGGCAATATAGTGTATGAAACACCTGGCAATGTAAACAAAACAAACAAATGAAAACATTGGAACAAAACAGACATGAGTGTCATGACTCAGGGCGATGGGGAGATTCGTAACAATTATTCTACTACAACTACAGTAATCCAAAACCCCCCGTGATAAATGAAAATCTGCGATACACGGACGCCACCCCAAATGCTTTTTTTTTAAGCCGTAAATGACAATCCCACACTCTTTAAACACACACAGAAAACATTTGCCAGCATATAGCGAGATGGATTTGTGGTAAATTTGTAGAAATATCACATTTATAGTGAGTACTGTATGTATGTATGTATGTTCCTTGCCAGAAGCCTTAGAAGGTGCAGAGCATTTGAAATGAAATGAAATGAAACAGCCTTTATTTGTCACATATACATTACAGCACAGTGAAATTCTTTCTTCGCATATCCCATCCTTGGAGGTTGGGGTCAGAGCGCAGGGTCAGCCATGATACAGCGCCCCTGGAGCAGAGAGGGTTAAGGGCCTTGCTCAAGGACCCAACAGTGGCAACTTGGCACTGCTGGTGCTTGAACCCCTGATCTTCCAGTCAACGACCCAGAGCCTTAACCACTTGAGCCACCACTGCCCCTATATTTGGGCGACATAATAGGGCTTGCAGAAAAACTGTAAACAAAACCCCAAAAAGCATACACATCACAAAACAAAGCACTCGGGACAGTGACATGCGAAGAACTGGGATGCTGGATAATTCTGCTTCCCTTTCCACAACTGCACACATAGCCAGCAGCCAATCACAACCGTGATTAAATGAATGGGGCATTCCGATTGGCTGGACTCGTTCCTCCAGCCGTACTGTATTTTGATTTTCAGCATCCCCGCACCGCGCTTTGCTAAACGATGCTACGTGTTCTTATTAACATTTTACTTCATTTTCAACTAATGTTTATATTTTGTAATTAATAATTATATTTTTTATTAATAAATTACCTTATTTCAACATAAAAACAATTCACTATAAGGTTTGCGGATACCGAGATATGCCAGGAAAATCTGCAAAATAAAAATATGAAAAGTATGTTCCAAATAAAAATCTGCGATATACCGGGGCCGTGATATATGAACCACGATATAGCGGGGGATTACTGTACTACTACTACTACAACTAATAATAGTTAGTACACAAATATGGATGCCATGGACTATGAGTCACAGCACCCATGAAATCTGTAACATTCATATTTACCTGATTTCTGATTGTACACACCTGAACACACTCAACTCAACAAAG
The DNA here is from genome assembly GCF_019097595.1 of Hemibagrus wyckioides. Taxonomy (NCBI): domain Eukaryota; kingdom Metazoa; phylum Chordata; class Actinopteri; order Siluriformes; family Bagridae; genus Hemibagrus; species Hemibagrus wyckioides. The sequence goes on along the minus strand of NC_080736.1, from coordinate 13,638,571 downwards.
TATATACACTACTCACAAAAAGCTAAGGATATTTGGCTTTCGGGTGAAATTTCAGGATGCACCTAAAATGGACTATATCCTATATAAACTTAATTTGACCTTTTCTACACTTTTGAATGTCCAACTGTTCAGTGTTTCAGTACTTTTTGCATAACTTGCTGTTCGCTAACAAGGTGCTTAATGGCAAAATTCACAACTGGTGTTTGATCCATGAATCAACCAATAAATTTCCTGGTTCAATTAGAATTGGTATTTAAACTGTCCTCTTCATCATGCTGTTCACATTTTGACATCATGAGACCAAGACGACATCTACAGTAACAATTGATCAACAGTACCTCGCCATTGTGAGGCTTCAAACAGGATGTTCTCAGAGGGAAGTGGCCACTGAGCTTAGAGTGTTACAGAGTGTCATCAGAAGGTTGTGACAGAGAAACAGAGAGACTGGAAGAGTCACAGAAAGGCATAGACGTGGACATCCTTTGGCCACATCCCACGTTGATGACCGCTTCATTGTGAACAGTGCCCTGAGGAACCGGATGATGAATACCACTCAACTCCAGGCACATTTAAGGGAGATGAGAGGCACCCATATGTCACGTCAGACCATTTGAAACCATTTACATCTGCGTGGTCTGCGTGCTAGACGACCTGCAAGGGTACCTGACCACACCACCAGGCACAAGCATCATCGTCTTGCATGGGCCAGGGAGCATTTACGCTGGATGAGGGACCAGTGGGCCTCAGTGCTGTTTTCTGATGAAAGTCGATTCACGTTGAGCAGAAATGATGGCCGCCAACAATGTTGGAGACATTAAGGAAAGCGCTATGCATCAGCCACTGTTGTCACCAGACGAGCCTTTGGTGGTGGCGGTGTTACAGTCTGGGCAGGTGTGTCTACTCAATACAGAACTGCCCTACATCTTGTGAATGGTACAACATCATTAATCCAGTCATTGTGCCCCTGCATGAACAACATAGGACTAACAATTTCTCCAGACCTGAATCCCATAGAAAACCTATGGGATCAGCTGAGTCACCGTGTAAAGGCTCGTAACCCTGCACCCCAGAACTTCAATGACCTGAGGGCCACCCTTCAAGAAGAGTGGATTGCCATGCCTCAGCAGACAATAAGTTGACTCGTGAAGAGCATGAGACGTCGTTGTCAAGCTGTAATTGATGGTCAAGGGCACATGACAAATTATTGAGACATTGACATTTTTTGTTGTGGTATACCCACCACTGTTGTTGGCTTTTGTTTCAATAAATTATTTGAGATGAGGAAATCACCATTGCATGCTTCTACTTAAATGCCCTACTTTCATGATATTACTGTAGTGCGAACATTTTACATTTTCCATAAATTTCACCCAAAAGCCAAATACCCTTAACATTTTGTGACAAGTGTAAGAAGTCCAGGTCCATACTCATATAGTGCTGTGTGTACATCTGCTTACCAGGCCTTTATTTTTTTGTATTATTATTCTGATTTTGACTTGTGATTTTTTACTTTGTCCAAGTATTGATGTCTGCTGATTGCCTAACCATTTTTTGTTTGTGGATAATGTTTTGAATACTCTTTGGGATTTGTTTGTGAGCCCCTGTAAAAAAAAAAACTAACTTAAATTGCATTTACATTAGTCTTTGCCTCCATCTCATGACATGTGACAGTCATGACAATGCTTGACATGAGACACAACAACGCTGAAATGTTGAAGGTCATCTGACCTTGCACAGTTGTGTACCAGCTTCTTATACAGTTTTAAATTGACAACCCTATTGTTTAATGTTGTCACTGCTTGGCCTCTCTCTAAAGTTAGAAAGATAAGAATATAGGAAAGTAAGTGTGGTGTACTTTCCTATGTTCTTTTTAATTGCGGCGAGAGCCCAGTACAAATTAACTCATGCATTCTGATTTTTCAGTGTTCTACAGTAGGTACAATAAGAAATAGCACTGCTTCATTAGGCTTCAAACACCAGCAAAGTGGATTCTCAATCCCATGGTTGTTTTCCAGCACAGAATCTTCATAGTCAATTTCCAAGATCATAGTTGGGCCTAATTTTGATTGATAAAGCACTGAATATAGAGAACACACTGGTTGCATTTAAATAAAGTTCTATGATATGTGTCAAATAACTACTAATATTTCAAGTTCTTGAACCTTCAATGGCATATAATGGTTACATAATGTCACACAAAATGTCAAAAATAGCATATAATGTTCAACAGCGTATAATGTCGGATAATATTCCATACAAGCCCTTCAAAGTCAGTGCTGCTTTGTGCATATTTGCTCTTCTTGTTTGTTTTATCTGCTGTTTCTGGCTTCTTAGACTTTCCTTTTAATTAATTAAATAGTGACTGTGAAAAGACCAGTCAAGAACAAGAACCCGACCAGAAGAGGAGGAGCCTATAGTTTTTAAGTGTCCAGATACTCTTAGAGGGAAAAGAGATAAGAAAGCCCCTTTGCTTTGTTAGCCACTTTTGCCTTTGCTAGCTCACTTGGTCTTGGAAAAAGCAATTCCACCAAATAGTCTTGTTGATTGTTCAAACACTCTAGATTTAGACAACCTAGGGCAGGTGCTACGTATTGTATTTTTGGTTAGCTTAACCTGGCCTAGCCAGCTAGTTTTGTTTTGATGTTTGTTAGTTAGTCAAGTATACTTTTAACAATGACCAAATTCTGAACCCACCTTTGTGTGGGTACAGAACCAAAACTCCACTCCAGACTAGGAGGGAGTCAAAGTGGAATAGTCAATAGTTCAGAAATCTGATCTGAAATAGGACACCAGTTTGACAGACATAAAGGCTTCCCACCTTTTTGTAAGGATCCAGTGTTTATGTCAGTACCAGTCAAGAGAGTAATTTGAATTAATTTCAGGCACAATGCAGCAGAATAATAGTCCCTCAATGATCATCAGTCCCAACAGTACTCCCATTTTCACCAGCCAGGCTCCCCACTTTCCAAACGTTGATTCAAACCAATCCCATGTGTGCATGTCTCTCCTTGCATTCTCAGTGACCTGCTGCCTCAGGTTTTTCAGTTTTTGCATGGCTTTGGAAAATGTTCCTCCAGGTGCGGTGTTATTTGGAATATAAATACACTATTGTCTCCAAACTTTTTCTGACATTAACCACTTCAACCACTTCTGTCATTTTACTTGTGACACTTAGCTGTTCTCCCAGGACAGTCAAGGTTGAAACAGTATGATTAATTGGTTCTTACAACTATCTGCGCTGCATATGTCCCTGCTTCCTGGTTAGATTGACACTTTAAAGATGACACATGAGGTATTCCATGAGGTATCTCTATCCAAATGCCACAGAATGGCATGACAGCCCTTTAATGCTCCCAAATTAGGACTACCCTCAGATTTATTAAAACAATCATACGCTAGGTCATAGTCTTCCCATCTGTAGTGTTTTACTGCCAGTGGTAATTACTATTTCCCAAATATAACAAACATTTAGCAAGGCAAGGTATGAATTGGGCACTATTAGTCTGGTTAAAGTTGATGGTGTACATAACGGAAAACTTCCCTTCCCTGCTTTCCCTCCTGTGCAGTATACTTTGTCCATTAGCTCAATCTAATTTTAACAGTTCATCTAGTTCATCTGTCTCATAAGCTACCTCATTTGTCTCATTCGGAAAATAGGCCAAGGATTGATAATCTTTAGTGTCTTGGAGACCAATCAGGGCTGAGAGACCAATCATGGGAAAATCTTCTTGGAGTGGGTGTTCACTTGGGGGTTAGTGAGTGAGACTACAGAAAGTAGAACAGTTCACTTCTTCCTAAATACTTACACTTCCTTATTTGGCCCCTTGTTTTGTTCCTATGAATAGATGGCATCATGTATAACAGTTAGCTATAGCATATATGCTCTCAGTTCCAGTTGCACAGGCATGGGTCAACCCATTAGCATTTCATGCAGTGTTAGATGCGTAATTCTGTTAGTTTGTATAAAATAATTAATTAAAGCAATAGATAAGTGTCCATGCATCATTAATCCCATAATCTACCAGTCTGAACTTCCACACCACTAGCGTATTACACCATCCTTCCATATGTCACATTTAAAGCCCATCAGATCAGGATCTTTGGCCTCCAACAAGCCAGCCATGACCCCACCTTCTCTCCTAGACGTTGAGGGTCAACCCACCCACTGTATTGAAGATACAATTTGTCATTGTTAATGGCTTTAGATGAGACACATGGAATGATGGTGCAATGCACCAGTGATGCGACAGATCAAGTCAGTAAGTCACTGGATTGAAAGAGCAAAATGAGCTAATAAACCTGTGGCTGAACGTCTTGCATGCAATAGGGTTTCCTTAGATCTTTGATTGCCATCCAAACTTGATCTCATGGTTGGTATAAGGAGTAGGTCCTCAGTGATTGTAATACTTGGTCTTATGGGTCTGGGTGGCTTTGGTGTGCTGCTTCTCACACCTGCTTGCTGCATCTAAACCAGGCATTGACTACGGCAGATTCTGTGGTGCAGGCATTCCACAGGAAGAGAGGGGGCTGAAAGCCTAGTATTCACTGAAACGGGGAGCTGCCTGATAGAGTGACAGACAGTTTTGTGCATATTCCCCTGAAAAGGCTCTTTGGGAGCTGCAGTACATGCACAAAAAGCCACTGATCTCCTGGTTAGTCCGTTCTACTTAGCCGTTAGATTCAGGGTGGTAGCAACTGGAAGTTAAACTACAGTTTATGTCTAATTTATTCATGAAACTGGCCCACACTTTGAACGAGAACTGGTGACAACAATCGCTTACTATGTCCTCTGATATCCAAAGCATAAGAAACGTGGGTGAACAGCAAATCAGCCATATTAAATGCTGATGAGAGGCTCAGGAAAGGGATTAGTCAGAAAAACAGTATGATGGTGTTGCCTACTGACGGGAAAGGGTTGGTAAGAAAATCTCGGGCAATGAGAGACCAGGAAGGCAATGAAACTAGCTTGCAGGCAAGGTGTGTGCAAAGCACCTTGGCAATGCCACCGGAGGTGCATGAAGTGACTCCGTGTTGGATGCCTTTTAACAGTGATAATGGATTTGTCTGTCCATGTGATAAGTTGTTGCAGGCCTGAGATGTAGATCAGGTTCATTGCATCCTAAGAAAACACAAATGGCCTTTTCTCTCTCAAAGAGCCAAAGAAAATAAATAAATGTTACAAATCATGATGGATTCTGAATGCTATATGGTCTTTCATCCAATAACGAAACAAACACACTAAATGTCTACGGTCAAAATGCACACAAAATTTTTGGCAACTCTCACACTGAGACTTTGGCAGGAAAACAAATAAACACAATTAAACTCTTGACTCTTAAATGAGAAACAAAATAAATTGCTGGGTTAACAACTAAAGATTCTTGTTCCTTTCAGTGAATTAAACACCTCATGCACAGTGGAACTCCTCCCTACAGCTCTCGACCAACAATTGCAACAACAACTGCAACTGCTTCTGATTAACTTGGGGTTTAATGGGATACAACTCCTCCCATTCTTTCTCTAACCAATTGACACACCCCCAGTTAAGGGAGATACACACAAATAGAACCAATCTTCATTTACTGAACAAACTTGTTAGTCAAAATCACGCAACCTCAGCGAGGGGTGGTGAAATGGCACTGTCCCTTCAGCATCAGAGTGGCAGTCACACAAGGAGCGATTTACTGTAGTTTGTGGGCAGTGCTGCAGGCGACAGTACCCCAACCCCTGAGCTTCGTTCCTACTGCCGTTGGATGTTGGGCCTAGAGGGAGTACCTGCACATAATCTATGAGTGAGCTAAAGAGTTAGAGTTGCACCTCCCAAGCTTCTTGGGCCATGTCCACAAGTCCCTGAAGTCAGATGGATGCTTAAGGGGGGTGGATGGTTGGGGTGTCTCCCAGACTACAATGAGAGAGAAGGAGAAGGTTCCTTTCATCCTCATATTCCACTTGTCTCAGCATCTGCTTCAATGCCTTGTTGAAGCCTTGGGGCAAAGGTATGGATGCCACAGTGCGCTACCCAGGGCTTGTAAGCGCAAGGTGGCTCTCTGGAGGTTTTCTCTCCCCTGGGGGTTGTGGGGCTGCCACCAGGCCACACTGAGTTTTTTGTCACTTTCCCCTATTAATCTCAAGGGTAGCCAGGGCACACTCCAGAAACTCCACCATCTCTCTGGAGTTGCTGGGGTTTTGTAGGCCAACACCCTTGTGCTCTTCAGGCAGCAGAGCTTGAAGAAACTTGCCCATATTGACCCTCTTGGCCACCTCCTTAAAGCTAAGTCACTCTAGCTGGAGCCAGTGCTTGGTCGTTTACAGCAGACTGTCCATTTGCCCTCTTGGGATGGCCCTGGGCTGGTAGCTCCACCTGTGGGATCTGGCTGCAGCACTCGCTGAGGACTGGCTGCAACAGACCAGAATTTCTCCCTTTGAGGTTTCATAGTCTGCAGCTTCATCTGGGGACCTCTTTCCCAGAGAGAAGGGGCACAAGCACATTGGCCCAACCCTCCGTACACCAGCCTTCTGAGATCTCAAATGTCAGGAGGAAGGCCTCAAAGTCATCCTTGCTGATTATCCAAGAAAGCCCAGCAACGCCTCTACTTTCTGAGGAGGCTGAGGAAAGCCCATCTCCCTCCCCCCATTCTGACTGTGTTCTACAGAGGGACCATCGAGAGCATCCTGAGCAGCTGCATCACTGCCTGGTTTGGGGATTGCACTATCTCGGATCGCAAGACCCTTCAGCAGATAGTGAGGACAGCTGAAAAGATCATCTGAGTCTCTCTCCCCTCTATCACGGACATTTACACTGCACGCTGCATCCACAAAGCTAACAGCATTGTGGATGACCCCACACACCCCTCACACACACTCTTCACCCTCCTGCCATCTGGAAAGAGGTGCCGGAGCATTTGGGCCCTCACAACCAGACTGCGTAACGGTTTCATTCCTCAAGCCATCAGGCTCCTCAACACCCAGGACTGAACTGTACAAAACTCTCACACACACACACCCAGGACTGAAATGCACAAAACTCTCAGTCTCTCTCACACACACACACTCACACACACTCTCTCTCTCACCTGTGTGAGCAAACTTATATTGTTCATTACTTATTGCACTACCTCAACCCTGTTAATATTTCATGCGCTGCTATATTTATGTTTATTTCTATTTGCACTACCTCAGACGCTGCTACTGCAGTTTTGCACAATATGTGTTGTCAGGCCGCTATACACACACACACACACATACATACATATATATATATACACTATATTGCCAAAAGTATTCGCTCACCTGCCTTGACTCGCATATGAAATTAAGTGATATCCCATTCCTAATCCATAGGGTTCAATATGACATAGGGTTCAGTCCACCCTTTGCAGCTATAACAGCTTCAACTCTTCTGGGAAGGCTGTCCACAAGGTTTAGGAGTGTGTTTATGGGAATTTTTGACCATTCTTCCAGAAGCGCATTTGTGAGGTCACACACTGATGTTGGACGAGAAGGCCTGGCTCTCAGTTTCCGCTCTAATTCATCCCAAAGGTGTTCTATCGGGTTGAGGTCAGGACTCTGTGCAGGCCAGTCAAGTTCATCCACACCAGACTCTGTCATCCATGTCTTTATGGACCTTGCTTTGTGCACTGGTGCACAGTCATGTTGGAAGAGGAAGGGGCCAGCTCCAAACTCTTCCCACAAAGTTGGGAGCATGGAATTGTCCAAAATGTCTTGGTATGCTGAAGCATTCAGAGTTCCTTTCACTGGAACTAAGGGGCCAAGCCCAGCTCCTGAAAAACAACCCCACACCATAATCCCCCCTCCACCAAACTTTACACTTGGCACAATGCAGTCAGACATGTACCGTTCTCCTGGCAACCGCCAAACCCAGACTCGTCCATCAGATTGCCAGATGGAGAAGCGCGATTCATCTCTCCAGAGAACACGTCTCCACTGCTCTAGAGTCCAGTGGCGGCATGCTTTACACCACTGCATCCGACGCTTTGCATTACACTTGGTGATGTATGGCTTGGATGCAGCTGCTCGGCCATGGAAACCCATTCCATGAAGCTCTCTGCGCACTGTTCTTGAGCTAAACTGAAGGCCACATGAAGTTTGGAGGTCTGTAGCGATTGACTCTGCAGAAAGTTGGTGACCTCTTCGCACTATGCGCCTCAGCATCCGCTGACCCCGCTCCGTCAGTTTACGTGGCCTACCACTTCGTGGCTGAGTTGCTGTCATTCCCAAACACTTCCACGTTCTTATAATACAGCTGACAGTTGACTGTGGAATATTTAGGAGCGAGGAAATTTCACGACTGGATTTGTTGCACAGGTGGCATCCTATCACAGTTCCACGCTGGAATTCACTGAGCTCCTGAGAGCGACCCATTCTTTCACAAATGTTTGTAAAAACAGTCTGCATGCCTAGGTGCTTGATTTTATACACCTGTGGCCATGGAAGTGATTGGAACACCTGATTCTGATTATTTGGATGGGTGAGCGAATACTTTTGGCAATATAGTGTATGTTATAATCATATATGTTATTAGTTACCTATTTTTTTCTGTAGTTTCTTGAATGTTGTACATTATTTCATTTTATTTCATTTTACATTTCATTGCACATGTTCTCTTTTTCGGTGCTAAGTGTCCTGTTTTTTGTGCTGTCTTTTTGTACTTATTGTTTTTGCACTGTCTTGTCTTTGCTCTGTTTAGTTGCACACTTTGCACTTTATGTGGCTAGGACAAACTTCTGTCCTAGCTCTGTGTTGTTTTTTGTGTTTAAATTTTATGTTGTATGTTTATGTAGCACCAGGTCCTGGAGAAACGTTGTACTGCATCAGCTACAGTATATGTGGTTGAAATGACAATAAAAGCTTCTTGAATCTTGAATTTTATCTTCCAAAAAAATATTTTAGATAGTGCCTAGAGGGAAGGGTGTAGTGTGAGTGTGTGGAGTTTGTAGGAGTGATTGGTGCAAGGAGGCTTTTTCTACAGTCTGCTGAAATCCTGAATCTATAGTAGAGGGCCACACCCCCTTCTGTAGAATCTTGTGGTTCTGCTGTGTGCTGCTACTATGTAAACTGCTACCTACTTTGTAAACCAATTTTTTGACTGCAGCAGCATTCCATTAAGGGGAACCTGCTGAGCATTCTTTATTATGACAATTTTTTTTGAATTATCCAGCAAAGCAGCACTGTTCCAAGCATGCTAATTCAACACTCAACATTTCTCAAGGGCCTGATGAACAGATGACTTATTTTTAGGGCTTTGAGAGCAGCAGAAGTGTTATGCAAATGTTTTCTTGCTTGTATAATAGGAGTTAGAGGCAGTTTTAGCTGAATTTTATTTAACTTAGGTGATGTTAATGCTGTTAATGACACTAGGTTCTGCAGTCCTGCATTTATTAATCATACTGCACAATTATATAACTATTTAATGCTATGCTCTGGATTACATAACTATTTGTTTTAAATGTTGCTATAATGTGGAGTTCTTTTCAGTTGTACATTTTCCTCAGGGGTTTTATTGTGTGTGTGTGTGTGTGTGTGTGTGTGTGAAACCTGGGGTTAGAAGTACACCACAGCCTAATGAATTTGTTTTCATACAACCTTTTTCATAGTAATGTGATTATATTTATTATTATAGCTATGAGTCTATTTGACTGGTCACATTTTTATTCAGATCACAAATACATGGGCCTATAAATAAGCTCAAGCTGATCTAGTATTAATTAAAATTAACCCTGGCAGTGGTTCAAACATGGAAATGCTATGCCTAGCTCCTCTCAAGGTCTCTTCTTCATATTGTCTCAGGGAGTATTTCCTTGCCACTCTTGACTCTGGCCTGGTAATTAGTGATGAATATAAATGTAAATATTAAACATTTTTATTCTGAATTTCTATTTGTCTGTAAAGCTGCTTTGAGACACTGTTTATTGTTTAAAGTGTTATTTAAATTGACATATTTAAATAATGTATTTAATAATTACAATGTTTGGATTTTGTCCATAGAATAAATTTGTACTATGGGTCCATGAGCCACCATCTGGTAATTATACATACATTATATATATATATATATATATATATATATATATATATATATATATATATATATATATATATAAACATAAAACATGTGTTTTTAATTAGATTTATTTTTCACTCTCATACACTGTCAATTTCCTGCTGTACTGTCATTCGAAGATGAATAATTAAGCACCAGCAAACACAGAGGGGGTCAGAAAACACCAGAGAGGAGCAGACAATGGAGGGTTCAAACCCCGGAAGGGGTATGTTTATTAATAAAAATGCGGGTGGAAAAAGGAGTGTGGAGAATATTCAGCTTTTTGGAGAGAGCTGGAAGCCGGAGCTGGAGGGAGATGCAGATGCTGTGCACGGGAGTGAGTAGAGTCGAGGAGAGCAGTGTGCGTGGAGGGAAATAGGAGGAGAAGGTAACAGTCGGGAAAACGGCACACTAGTGGGAGCTTTGTGGCTAATGATAACAGCCGTCAGCGCGATATGGAGTCAGTGTCTATACGAGACCAGACAAGGATGAAGTGAAGAGAGTGCTCGTAAATAGGGGAGTGAAGGTGATTAACTGATGAGGTGCAGGTGATCTAAATTAATACTCAGGAGAGTGAGGGCGCTGGTGAGGGGTCGGGTCCGGCGTACCTGTGACAGAGAGAGAGTTTAAAACATTTCTGAAAATATTACATAAGCTTGCATGGATGGAAATTTAAAAGTGTGTAATTTGAGTGTACCAGCTAAAGTATTTGACATGAAAGCAAAAGATATTTTGCTAGGCATCCCTACTACTGAAACATTTTTTTAGAATAACTTTTTCCATGTGAATTTTCCTTCTTAGAGCTTTCTTGCCACGAACTTATCTTTTCTACAATGAAGTATATCTCACCTCAACACCAACAAGGTTTTATCCTTTAACAGACCCGGTTTTGACCCAGAACCTGACATAGCCACTGAAAATACCTTATCGGCACACTTCCAGCACAACTGGCCAGCACCTAGGATTTTGGAAATATTGTTTAACTGCTACATCACTGGTTTATCTCACAATGTTTGTTTAACTTTTCTCACATCCTTTTTCTCTGTCCTGACCCCACCTTTTCCACTGATGCCATAGCCCCAAATCCATGTAGGCTTAGCACACCATGCCGACAACAAACAACTACTTCAGCTGAAACCTAGACACACACATGCTCACATCGGTCTTCAAAATAAAGGCTTTCAATGAAACTTCACAACAGGGTTGTTTGAAAGAAACTCACCTATCAACCACTCCCACTCTCCCCACCTGAACTGAACCAGAATGACATGTTGCCACACCAAAGTGCAAGACAGCTCCCCATATCATCTATTGGAGCTTCTTCCATTCCTTCAGCTGTAGCTCCTCCCTAGAAGCCAGAGGAGCCACATTTTAGCATTTTGGGACATTTATCATGGTTATATTTCCCTCATTTTAAAGGAATGCAACCCCAGACAAGAGTCCATCCCTCACAGAATTCAAAATACTTCAGTGCACACAGAGACACCACCTGCTAGGTCATCCCCTAGAGAGTTTGTCACAAACCATCTACCTATCTATCTATCTATAATAATAATTAAAAGCAGCAAAGAACAAACAACAACAATAATAATGAACATTATTTAATTACTCATTATTATTATTAGATATGAAATAATAATAATTAGATAGATAGATAGATAGATAGATAGATAGATAGATAGATAGATAGATAGATAGATGGAGATCCCCAGCAGGGTTGCAACCCAGCCTCTGACGAGTTAAGTCCCAAGCCTGGATAAAGTGGGAGGGTGGTGTCAGGAATGGCATCCAGCATAAATCCTCTGCCAAATCACAATATGCGGACCAAATGATCCACTGTGCCAACCCTGAACAGGTTTTATGCCGGTTTTATCTCTTTTTTTTCTAGAAAACACTCTGCAACATACAATAACGGCCTTTGCGTGAGAGCTGTACACCTTTCTACTCTCCCTGCTACTCAAAGAGGGTATAGTGTAGTTGCTGCCTCTCTGATAAGTAAGTCCTTAGTTCTCCTGAGTATTGGAGCAGCATAACACAAGGTGTCTAGTGTGTCACTTTGATTGTAAGGGAAAAGAGAGTCCCCTGCTATCCATATTGCCCATTCCACCCATCCAAACTTTCATTGTGGCTGGATTTACAGTGAGGGAAAAAAATATTTGATCCCCTGCTGATTTTGTAAGTTTGCCCATTGAAATGATCAGTCTATAATTTTAATGGTAAGTTTATTTTAACAGTGAGAGACAGAATAACAAGAAAAAAAATCCAGAAAAATGCATTTAAAAAAATTATATATTGATTTGCATTTTAATGAGGGAAGTAAGTATTTGACCCCTTCGTTTCTTGTAGTTGGCCACCAGGTTTTCATACATATCAGGAGGGATTTTGTCCCACTCCACTTTGCAGATCCTCTCCAAGTCATTAAGGTTTTGAGGCTGACATTTGGCAACTCAAACCTCTCAGCTCAGCTCTCTCCATAGATTTTCTATGGGATTAAGGTCTGGAGACTGGCTAGGCCACTCCAGGACCTTAATGTGCCACTCCTTTGTTGCCTTGGCCATGTGTTTTGGGTCATTGTCATGCCAGAATACCCAGCCATGACCCATTTTCAATGCCCTGGCTGGGGGAATGAAGTTCTCATCCAAGATTTAATGGTACATGGCCCCGTCCATCGTCCCTTTGATGCGGTGCAGTTGTCCTGTCACCTGGGGATGGTGTACTTGGGGTCATAGGCAGCATTCCTCCTTCTCCAAACATGGCAAGTTGAGTTGATGCCAAAGAGCTCGATTTTGGTCTCATCTGACCACAACACTTTCACCCAATTCTCCTCTGAATCATACAGATGTTCATTGGTAAACTTCAGACAGGCTTGTACATGTGTTTTCTTGAGCAGGGGGACCTTGCAGGCACTGCAGGATTTCAGTCCTTCATGCCATTGAGGAAGGAAGAGGTGTTATCAATTGTTTTCTTGGTGACTTTGGTCCCAGCTGCCTTGAGATCATTGACAAGATCCTCCCGTGTAGTTCTGGGCTGATTCTTCACCGTTCTCATGCTCATTGAAACTCCATGAGGTGAGATCTTGCATTAAGCCCCAGACTGAGGGAGATTGACAGTTATTTTGTGTTTCTTTCATTTGCAAATAAGAGACCTTGTGTAGGTCTACAATCTTGTCCCTGACATCCTTGGACAGCTCTTTGGTCTTGGCCATGGTGGAGAGTTTGGAATCTGATTGCTTGACTGCTTCTGTGGACAGGTTAATCTCATCTTGACAGATTAATATCAGCTTGTTACCTGTATTAAAGACACCTGGGAGGCAGAAATCTTGCTGATTGATAGGGGATCAAATACTTATTTCACTCATTAAAATGCAAATCAATTTATATCAGTTTATTTATAACATTTTTGAAATGCATTTTTTTGGATTTTTTGTTGTTGTTCTGTCTCTCACTGTTAAAATAAACCTACCATTAAAATGATAAACTGATCATTTCTTTGTCAAACATACAAAATCAGCAGGGGATCAATTTTTTTTTCCCCACTGTATCCCCTTGCCTAGTGGTTCACACTATTCACAGACAAATTTCTACTTGAGAGTGTAGAAGGTTTATGCATTAGGGTCTCTTGCTAGTTTTCATGTACTGCTGTCTGCGGGTGCAGTACTGACAATTTTGTGCATTGGCGATGCCTGTGCATTTTTGAAGAGCTAGGTCCTGGCATGCATTTGAGCATACTAGCTCATCTGCTGAAATCATCATTTGCCAATCAAAGTGCTATGTGAACTTAACAAAAAGAAGTTTTAGCCAAATTAATGAACTTGAATTTTATATACTGTTGCCAGTTACTGAGAACAGGTTATCAGTAGCTTAGACCGCAGCCACAAACTGTTATACAGACAGCTTGAAAAAACCCTTATGTGTAAGGGGTGAGAGGAAATGATGGCCATTGACAAATGAATTTTTATACATATGGTCACCATTTGACTTGATGTGTGCAGACGCCGTGAAGGAGTATATTGTATCTGCAAAAATGTTTAGGTAGGTGGTATATGTCAAAAAAGGGTCTATAACAATGTATGACCATGATCCTGTCAGTAGTTCACCCTAGACTACTTTTGGTAGGTACTAACATCTGCTTACCAGGAACATCCCACAAGACCAGCTGACCAAATTGTCTAACCATTGCAATTTGGCCCTTATCAACGTTGCTCACACCAATCAGGCAAAACATTATGACCACTGACAGGTGAAGTGAATAACACTGATTATCTCCTCATCATGGCACCTGTTAGTGGGTGGGATATATTTGGCAGCAAGTGAACATTTTGTCCTCAATGTTGATGTGTTAGAAGCAGGAAAGATGGGCATGGATTTGAGCAAGTTTGACAAGGGTCAAATTGTGATGGATGGACTATTGGATCACAGCATCTACAAAACTGCAGCACTTTTGGGGTGTTCCCAGTTTGCAGTACTCAGTATCTATCAAAAGTGGTCTATGGTGACAGGGTCATGGGTGGCCAAGGCTCACTGATACATGTGGGGAGCAAAGGCTGGCCCATGTGGTCTGATCCAAAAGACGAGCTATGGTTGCTCAAATTGCTGAAGAAGTTAATGCTGGTCCTGATAGAAAGGTGGCAGAATACACATTGCATCGCAGTTTGTTGGTTATGGGTCTGCATAGCAGCAGACCAGTCAGGGTGCCCATGCTGACCCCGTGTGCACCGCCGGAAGCACCAACAATGCTCTTAGCTTTAGAGGTGCAAATCCAGACACTACAGAGGGTTAGTGATACCGAGTGCAGTGCAGGCCTGTAGGGAAAAGTCTGGATGCCTTAGGTGGAGTTAGTAACCCTCAAACTGCAGCATTAGAGCTCTCACAGCAGGGCTCCATTCTTGAATATAGGGCACCATTCTTGAAGATAGTTTTCCATATAGGAGCTAATGATATATGCCTTCATCAGTCTGAGGCTACTAAGAGTATTATTGTAAAGGTGTGTAAATTAGTGAAGGCAATGTCCGATGCTGTCCCAATGAGATAGCTTACAGCAGGTTATGGTCGCTGAACTGCTGGATGTCCAGGTGGTGCTCCTAAAAAAATGTGGGCTTCATAGATAATTGGAGCTCTTTTGAGGGCTGCTTTGAAGGTTAGCCTGTTAGGACGGGACAGTGTCCATCCCACTTGGGAAGGTGCTGGTCTCATTTCTTGTAGCATAGCACATGGTCTTAGAACAGGTCAGTTAATCTGTGCAAAATCCAGATCCAGGGCCAGGGAGCAGACAAGCAGGCTAATCCGACCAGCTGCAATGAGTTGTCACTCAGGGTTCACAACATTGAGACTGTGTCTGTTCCCAGAACTAAACAAAAAATTTAGTAAACTTTTAGTAACGTTTAGTAACGTGATAGTGGGAGAGAGTGTAGCCAGACAGCATAGCATGGTGATGTGTAGGATGACTTTGATGGTCAGAAGAAAAGGTCAAAAATAGAGATAGAGAAGAAAACCAAGTGGTGGAAGCTGAAAAGGGAGGAATGTTGTGAGGAATTTAGACAGAAGTTGAGGCAGGCTCTAGGTGGTCAGGTAGTGCTGCCAGATGACTGGAAAATGACAGCAGAAGTGATCAGGGAGACAGGAAGAAAGGTGCTGGATGTGTCATCTGGAAGGAGGAAAGAAGATAAGGAGACTTGGTGGTGGAATGAGGAAGTTCAGGACAGTATTCAGAGGAAGAGGTTAGCCAAGAAGAAGTGGGACATGGACAGAATTGAAGAGAATAGACAGGAATACAAGGAGTTACAGCGCAGAGTGAAGAGGTGTCAGCAGAAGGCCAGCAGAAGGCATATGATGAGTTGTACACTAGGTTAGACACCAGAGAAGGAGAGAAGGACTTGTACAGGTTAGCTAGGCAGAGGGATTGAGATGGGAAGGATGTGCAGCAAGTTAGAGTTATTAAGGATAGAAATGTAAAGGTGCTCACAAGTGAGCAGAGTGTACAGAGGAGATGGAAGGATGAGGAAAATGAGAGGGAAAAAAGAGTAGAAGGGGTGAACTCTGGAACAGAAAGTAAATAAGATTAGAAAGGATGAAGTCAGGAAGGCTTTGAAGAGGATGAAAAGTGGAAAGGCAGTTGGTCCTGATGACATCCCGGTGGAGGTCTGGAAGTGTCTAGGAGAGGCAGCATTGGAATTTTTAACTAGTTTGTTTAACAGGGTTTTAGAGAGTGAGAAGATGCCTGAGGAATGGAGAAGTGTATTAGTGGCAATCTTTAAGAATAAGGGTGACGTGCATAGTTGCAGCAACTATAGGGGGATTAAGTTGATGAGCCATACAATGAAGCTTTGGAAAAGAGTAGTGGAAGCTAGGTTAAGGAAGGTAGTGGAAATTTGTGAGCAGCAGTATGGCTTCATGCCCTGAAAGAGCACAACAGATGCAATTCTTGCTCTGAGAATTTTGATGCAGAAGTATAGGGATGGTCAGAGATAGTTGCACTATGTGTTTGTAGACTTGGAGAAAGCGTATGACAGGGTTTTCATGGCCAAGCAGCTGCATCCAAGCTTTACATCACAAATTGCAATGCAAAACGTCGGATGCATGCCCCCACTGGACTCTAGAGCAGTGTAGACATGTTCTCTGGAGTAACAAATCATGCTTCTCTGACTCATGAATCAGATCAGATCTGATGAATGAGTCTGGGTTTGGCAGTTGCCAGGAGAACTGTACTTTTTGCACTTCCTGTTCCAACATGAGTGCGCACCAGTGCACAAAGCAAGGTCCATAAAGACATGGATGAGTGAGTTTGGTGTGGATGAACTTGACTGGCCTGCACAGAGTCCTGACCTCAACCCAATAGAACACATTTGTCCACATTTGTCCACGTTAACATAAATAAGATATTGTATTCTGACTCACATAGGCAGAATGGAGTTTCATAAAATACCATGTTCAAGAATTTCAGCAAATGAATGAATCTACTTGAAATATGTAAAATAATAGGAATGTCATTCAAATTAACCAAATGATATATTATTAGAACTAAGGTAGA
The DNA here is from genome assembly GCF_019097595.1 of Hemibagrus wyckioides. Lineage (NCBI taxonomy): Eukaryota > Metazoa > Chordata > Actinopteri > Siluriformes > Bagridae > Hemibagrus > Hemibagrus wyckioides. Next base: position 13,621,485 of record NC_080736.1, on the reverse strand, counting down.
TCATTGTAAAGTATACTGAATCTGATAACTTTAGTTAACATTTGCTAACTTTATGCACTAACATCAGTGAGCCCAGTCTATTTAAAAGAACTGTTAACTGACTAGGAAATCTAGACTCCAATTCATTTTTCAGATTAATGTATTAGAAAGGCCAAAAATGGAAGCACAGGTGTGAGTTTGGCAGATAAACACTTGGTGGTGTATTAAGGGGTAAATGAGTAATTTCATTTTCTTTTTTGATCTTGTTCCACCCTTTTTTTTCCAACAATCCTCCTGTCTCTGCACCATGGAAATGGGGGCCTTTTCCTCTGAAAGCTCTCCCCTGGGCCCAGGTATTCCATATCCCTCCTTCTCTTCTGGCAGTTGTCTCTTCTTCCCCTCCTTTTTGCATTGTAAAGAACCAGTGTGTTTCCAGGCCCAATGTGCAGCTATTAAATCTCAGCACACAATGTTGTAGAGGCACTCTTTAAATCGGGTTGGGATCCTGAACGCAATCCTGACTGGTCAGGGCACCTTGCTCATGTTTTCAGAAGATACGGCCCCTAAATTGATAAGACAGCAGTGATTGTGGAATGTCTGAGACCCATGACCAAATAGAAGCTTAGATAGTTTCTAGGACTGGCTGGATATTATCATACAATTGTGCCTAATTATTTGAATGTCACTAGCCCACTGACTGATCTTGAAAAATTGGCAGATCCAGCCCAATGTATGGAGCCATGCCAAAGGGCTTTTATTTAGGGAAAATCTGCACTTTTTGTTGGAACACTCTCCTGACTGACATCAGACAGAAGACTGGGGCCCATGCTGGGGGTGGGACAGTTGGTATGACATTGTAGTTGGCATTGTAGATGGTCCCCCATCAGGATATGTCTAGGCGTGGCATGGTCGAGCTGCTAGATTGTGAATCGAGTGTGTGGTAAGTAGTTATACTTATAAGGATTTCACTGACATGTTTTCTGTGTTTCAATTCAAATTAATAGATTATTGTTTGCTCAGGTCATGGTCTAGCTGAATTCCTTGCAAGGAAATATTGTTGTCATCACAATAAGATATAACTGCCAAAGACCACAAGAGTAATAACTTGAGCTAATGCTTTCCCAACATCATGCATTTCAATACAGCATGGATTGTAGGATTGTGGGGGCAGTGGTGGCTCTGCGTTGTTGATTGGAGGATTGGGGTTCAAGCCCCAGCACCACCAAGCACCAGTGGGCAATTGAGCAAGGCCCTTAACCCTCTCTGATCCAGGGGTGCTGTATCATAGCTGCCTCTGTGCTCTGACCCCAACTTCCTCAGCTGGGATATATAAAGAAAAGAATTCCACTGTGCTGTAATGTATGTGTGGCGATAATAAAGGCTTCTTCTTCTTCTTCAGGATACCATGCTTGTACACATTCACAACTACAGGCATTTTGTGTGGAATGATCCAATGTACATATTATTGAAAAATGGTATGTATTTGTTTGTGCAGAGTGGGGAGATTGGGGGATTGGTTGGCTTATTTGGCTGATGTGCAGAGACATTCTTTGTGAGTATGAAGACTGTGCGGGTGTGTGTGTGTGTGTGTGTATGTGACCTTTCCTGGTGGACAGGTTTGTCTGAATGCCATTGATTTCAGCAGCAAAATAATCTTAGTTCTTTGAGCTCCTGTCAGAGCTGAAGAGGTTGACACACCACAGTACTATAGTGGAGAGAGAGAGAGAGAAATATGAAATTGTCAAAAAGAAAGAATGTTAAGAATATGATTGAATAATTATAGGATAGAAGGGAAAGAGAGAGCAAGCACCAGAAAACCCAACAGAGAACAGAGGTGGGATGAATGCAGAAAGCACAAATATGAATACCAGAATTGCATGAAGATGGTGACATTTAACTGTGAGATGAAACATGAGCCTGATAGAATTTCTATTATGATATAATTCCTATAGTGGAGTGCACATTCTCTCACAAACAGTTTGACAGGCTTAGGTCATCTTGTAGTTGATGGCAGCTCAGTGAGTTTTAGAAGCATTACTAGAGTCATTGTAATCCTTATAAAAATGTTTTCTAAATTCTAAATTCTTTAAGGAATATTAATTTGAGAGTGTAGATTAGTAAAGTACAAAAATATTTACTGCAACTTCACCGGACTCAATACTGTACATTACAGGTTATTTTTAAATCATGAAATATAAGAGTGTATCACATTCTAATATGCAAGTTCAATTCAATTCAATTCAGTTTATTTTGTATAGCGCCTTTTACAGTGAACATTGTCTCAAAGCAGCTTTACAAAAGAAGAAAACAGAGAAAAAGGAGGGGAAAATGAAAAATAATAATAAAAAATAAAAATAACTAATTAACTAGAAATAAGAATAAATTATTAAATTCTATAATTAGACTATTTTATCCCTAATGAGCAAGCCTGTGGTGACGGCGACGGTGGCAAGGAAAAACTCCCTGGGATGGAAAGGAAGAAACCTTGAGAGGAACCAGGCTCAGAAGGGAATCCATCCTCATTTGGGTGACACTAAAGAGTAAATAATGTAACTGTAGCTGATTAATGTCCTTTCTACAACAGCAATCAATGACCATGAGGAACTATTAGGCAAGTGTTTCATTAATGCACTAGCTTACAAGGCAAATGGTCCACATATGTATGGGGCAGTGGCGGACCGTCAGGGCCAGCAAGGCCTTCTCTGCTGACCTAAATAGCAGTGATCTGAATCACTGACTTGCATTTTAATATATTTCATATATTTTTCCATCAATGTGTATTCAATTATTCCCAATAGTCCATTCTCTACATATCATAGCTTTTCTCTTGGTTACACTTAGAACTGTTTTTTATCTCATCCTCCACGCCCATGCAGATCCATTGAAAGCCCCATCGCCATTGCCGCTACCATGCTCCCCATGGAATATCTCAACCTCCAGGAAGTATTTAGCAGAGAGAGAAATGCCAAGCTACCCCAGCACCAGCTGTGGGATTGCGCCATTGAGCTCCTCCCCAATGCCATGCCTCCCAAGAATAAAGTTTAAGAGTAAAGTAAGATGCTCTTACCTGGTTCTGAAGCAGGTGAAAACCTGGCCAGCAAGAGCCACCTCTGCTCTTCTGGACTGCTTTGAACAAACTTGCTGGCACATGTTTAGGGAGGCTGCAATTGATGGGAGTTCATGGTGTCAATGGTGTCAAAAGCTGCACTAAGATTAAGTAACACCAGTAAGGAGACACAACCCTGATCGGAGGCCAGTAATAGGTCATTTACCACATTAACCAGTGCTGTCTCTGTGCTATGATGAGGCCTAAATCCTGACTGATACATTCCATGAATGTTATTCCTATGTGCATAACTATGAGCATAACTGCTGTGCTACAGCCTTTTCTAAAATCTTGGAGATAAAGGGCAGGTTTGGTATTGACAGTTCCATAAATTTGAAGCAATACACAGCATCAATGACCAGATATATCATCATTGTCTCCAAGACTCCAGAGAATCCACAACCACTTCCAGAACAACAGATACACCCAGCATATGTGGCAGGAGATCGAAGCCATCACTAATACAGGACAACTTTACATTCCTGTGACAGTTATGCCTCCCTTCCTGATGCCCTGAATAACTTGAGGTTCAGAATGACATGGTGGCAAGGAAGACTACCCCATCATCATTCTCCATTCTTGTTTATATCAGGAAACCAATATAGTCTAAATATCGTGGAACCTGAGTGATGCCTCATTGCAGCTAGCAGACAGTCAGTTTAGCCTGCTTGTCTGCTCCCTGACCTTGGCTCTGGATTGTCTACTAGACCTAGTTCTGAGACTTTGTGCTATGCTTTCAAGAAATGAGAGCAGCATCTTTCCAAGTGGAATGGATACTGTCCCAAACTAAACACACACATATACATGTATACATATAAATCTATAAATTAACAATTATGTACAATACATTTCTAATTATATAATATGGAGAAGATGTAGCAGAATGTACATAGTGGTGCAGAACTGCAAAATGGTTACAGGCAGTGAAGTGTTAGTGAGACATGAGTGTCCTAGCAGTGTCAGGTAAATTTATGGTTGTGGGGAAAAAACTGGCCCTGAACCTGCTGGTTCTGGTGTAGATGGTCCTGTATCTCTTCGTGGATGGAAGGAGGTTGAACAGTTTGTGACTAGGGTGGGAGGAGTCCTTGATGATTTTGTGTGCTCTGTGCAGACATCTACTATAGTGAAGAGACTCAATCGCAGGTAGTTGGGTGCCGATGATGCGTTGGGTGGTTTTCACCACCCTATGCAGAGATTTCTTTTCACACACTGTGGAGCTGCCATACCACACTGCACTGGAATGATGCAGCGGTAAAAACTGATAAGGATCTTGGCAGATAGGTTAACTGTTCTAATGTCAAGACAGATCCTCGCAGATGTGGATCTCAGGAACTTAAAGCTGGAGACATGCTCTACTTTAGACCCAATGGTGTAGATAGGGGAGTGTCTGCTGCTGTTAGATTTCCAGAAGTCCACAATAAGCTGTTTGGTCTATAGTTATTTGTATAGCACTTTTAACAATGGACATTGTCTCGCATTTATAGATTTACTAAATTCCTTTGGGGTTAAACAAAACATTAATAGACCAACCCATCGTTTTAATCATACACTAGACTTAGTTATATCACATGGGACTGATGTTTCTGATATAACCGTTCTACCTCAAAGCGATGACATCACAGACCATCACCTCTTAATGTACACTCTACCTGTAGAACATATTAGACATGTCCCTCCATGTTATAAACTTGGTAGAACTATAACCTCGACCACTAAAGACAGATTTACAAACAATCTGCCAGATCTGTCTCAACTTCTTACTAGACACCGAAATGCAGATGCACTAGATGAAGTAACCAACAGCATAGGCAATATTTTTACCAGCACACTAGACACTGTTGCCCCCATCTGACTAAAAAAGGTCAGAGATGAAACACCTGCACCATGGTACAATAGTCATACTCACGCCCTCAAGAGAGCAACCCGTAACCTCAAGCGAAAGTGGAGAAAAAACAAATTAGAAGTTTTTAGAATTGCGTATAAAGACAGTCTGGCCAACTATAGACAGGCTCTAAAAGCTGCTAGGGCTGAGCATCTGAGCAATCTGATTGAAATAAACCAGAACAATCCCAGATTCTTATTTAGTACAGTAGCTAAACTAACAAAGCATCAGATTTCTGGAGAGAGTATTTCAGCACAGTTTAGTAGTGAGGACTTTATGAATTTCTTCACTAAAAAATTGATAGTATCAGGAACAAAATATTGGATGTTTAACCATTGACGGCATCTGGTGATCAAGACCACCCTATAGCTCCACACTTAAAGCTACAATGCTTTACCAGTATAGGGCAGGAAGAGCTAGTTAAACTTATCACCACAGCTAAACCAACAACGTGTTTGTTGGATCCAATTCCAACTAGATTGCTGAAAGAAGTGATACATGCAGCTGGAGAGCCTCTTCTTAATATTATTAACTCTTCGTTATTTCTAGGTCATGTCCCAAAATCTCTTAAGTTAGCAGTTATTAAGCCTCTTCTTAAGAAACCGAAACTGGACCCTGATGAAATATCAAATTACAGACCGATTTCAAACCTTCCGTTTATATCTAAAATATTAGAAAAGATGGTGTCTGCTCAATTATGCTCCTTCCTACAGGAAAAAAATATCCTTGAAGAATTTCAGTCAGGTTTTAGGTCCCATCATAGTACAGAAACTGCACTAGTTAAAATCACTAATGACTTGCTTTTAGCTTCGGACCAAGGCTGCATCTCCATTTTTGTCCTGCTTGATCTTAGTGCTGCATTCGACACTATAGATCATAATATTCTCATAGATCGCTTACAAAATCACATAGGTATGCAGGGACAGGCATTAAATGGTTTAGATCCTACCTGTCTGATCGATACCACTTTGTAGATTTAAATGGAGAACTGTCCAGTGTAGTGCCAGTGAAATACGGGGTCCCACAAGGGTCAGTTTTAGGACCTCTGCTTTTCTCAGTATACATGCTTCCATTGGGTGACATCATTAGAAGGCATGGGATTAGTTTCCATTGTTATGCCGATGATACCCAGTTATATATTTCATCAAAACCAGATGAAATATCTAATTTGTCTAGACTAACGGAGTGTGTTAAAGATATTAGAGATTGGATGACCGATAATTTCCTATTATTAAATTCTGACAAGACAGCGATATTACTTATTGGCCCAAAAACTAGTACAGAGAAGCTCTCACAATTCAGTTTGCACCTAGAAGGATGCACTGTTACTACTTGGCAGTTGAGTTTCCTGCTTTCTGGAACACCTCTGTGAGCCTGTTCTCCTGAACACCCTTACAATTCTGCTCATATTGTACGCTAGGTTTTTACACACATCACTACACAAACCGTGCCTACACCCACTTCCTCTAACTCCCAGACTACACAAACTGATCAAGTCTATCCCCATGATCCTTCATGTGATTTTTATGAAGAGCTTCCTGTCTCACCTGAGTCTACTATCTCCTGCTACTCCCACTACTCCCCAACCTACCCTGTGCATCCTTTAACCTCACCAGATCGTCATGGAGGTTCCCAATGTTCAAAGAACTGATTTCTTATTTATTTGATAATAACTCATATCTATTTTTCATTTTCATAATAAAATTATCTTACTACCTTAGTCTTCAAGTATGGTTATATAATTTTACTTAATGCATTAATGCTTTTGATTACATATATTACCTTAATGCCATACTATGATATAATATATTCATGCAGCTATTATAATGTTTACGTTTTTAATAAAACTTCGAGAAATCTCCAAAATTGCGCACGGCATATTGAGAGGCCCTCATGGCACCTAAACTGCCAGAAATGACGGTTGTGTTTCTAGCTTTGAAACACTATTCCCTGCCTCTAAAAGGCTAACATGTTGGTCCTCAGAAAACACTATGGTGAAGTGCAGGGGTTTTCACCATCTGAATCACCTGTCTAGAAGTGTAGGGCTATGTGTCACAATCTTTATACCCTTCATTTGTGGAAGACCCCTTGCTCCCATCAGCTCTGCTCCTAAGAGTCCTAGACAAGGGTGTGTCAGAATAAAGTCCACCTATTATTTGTGGCTCTACGCTGGTCCACCTGTGTTTGCTTGTCAGACCTAATGACACTCATTGGGATGTTTCTATCTGGCGGGACCTTCTGGCTCAGGCACAAGAAACCATAATTCATTCAGTCCAAAAATTTGGAACCTTTGGGTCTGGCCCATGAAGGGTATAAGCTCATAGATTCCAGTTGCTTGACCGAGATCATGAAGACTATATTGAGTTCTAGGGGTCCCTCCACTCCCTCTAGGGCTCACTCCAGTTTTTCCTCCTCCCAGTGGGGCTAGCCCCTGCTACACTTAAGTTATATGTAACAGTTATTTACACTAGCCACCCACCCACCTCTTGACCCTCCATGGGGAGGCACCCATTGGTCTATTGTTTTTTTTTGCATGGTACCAGAAGGCTGAGGCCTTTCAGGAGAATATTTTCCTAAAAGTTCATAGAGAAAGTGTAGTGTTTGATGCCTGAGAGTTGCTTCACAAATAAAGAAGTATACTGGCTGAAAGGAAAATTATGAGGAAAGAAAATTTCTAAAAAAATAGATAAAGTTTCAGAAATAAGCTTAGGGATATGAGGAAATTAACAAGCTTAGGGATATTAGGAAATATAGGTTGTTCATTATCAGATGGTGCTTAATCCATTTTTCTCTCTTGAGTGAAGTCCAAATAGCCACCCTAAATCTGAATGGTGCAAGAGACTATAAAAAAGGGCAGAGCTGTATGAGGTACTCTTACAGAAGAAAATAGATATAATATTTCAACAAGAACCATACAGTGGAATGTTGGAATGATATCTGGCAGCAGCTCAATACCAGTAATAGGAATTACTCCTGGTTTCATGCTTGTGACAGTTTCATGTCAGCAGCGAGGTGAAATAGGTTTTATGTTTTAAACATCTAAACATTTGTAAAGAGTGTTTTATTACACTTTCTTTTTATTTAGTGTTTTATTTAGCTTTCTCAGACCACTGCATGGTACAGTGTGTTTTTATTTTGAGTTCAGTCAAACTTTTCCTTTTTCTTTTTTTTGAAGTTCTTCTGGGACAATTTTAGGTTTTACAAAGACCTTTAGAACTCTTCAATAGTATTGGGACTATTACAAGATTCAGATTAGACAGTTTTTTCAACAATGCACTCTCAGCATCACTAAAGCACTAACACAATCTTTGAAAAACCTAGAAGCTGAAATAACCCACTTGCAAGAGAGAAATGAGAAATGCTAGCTGCAAAAAAGGTGTCAGTGGTTGGATATTCTGGAAATAAAACCAAACAGGGCCTTGGCCGAGTCGCAATTTCTAAATGAAAACTAACTGGATGCACTGCTCTGATATTTCTTCAGCCTTGAAAAGAAGTGTTCAAAATAGGTTTCATGTCTTACATTACATTACATACTCAGTTGACAGACAAAGCCAATGCTGACTTCAAAGGTGCTATGAGCATGGAAGAACTTCACAATGCTCTCCAGAGGATGGAGATTGAAAAGGCACGTTTGAATTAATGGACTCCAAGTTGACTTTTGTCTTTATGAGAAGTGGTAGAAGTGGTGGAAGAGGACATACTCTTAGTTTTCAACGAAAGCCTGACTTTAGGATTACTGCCAGTTAGTTATCAGAGAGCTATACTCACCCCAAAAAGGGTGCCCTAACAGACACTTGGGTTTCAGTCATTAAAAATTTGGAGGTTTCAGCAGAAAGGAATTAGTGTTGAAGCTATAATGAACTTGTTCAAACACTCCTGGTTACACAAGCCCCCTGAGTTCAGTTGAATTTGATTTAGGCTCAATGGTTCCTTTATACTTGATGGTTTCTTTTGTTGCACCACTTATTGTTTCAGGTCCAGGCTGATATCAGATGTGACCATGTGGCATCCACAGGAGCTTATAAGTATTTTCATTTATATTACTTCTTCACTAATGTATGTATTGTAAGTATTGTAAAGTAATGAAAACTATTAATGTATGTAGCTGAAACCTTCACTTTATGGTGCTTGTGAACTGCAATGCAGCATGGACAATTGTCTTTTGTTATACATGTAGTACAAATTCTATTTATCTCACTTTCAGAAAATTTCTGACACACTCCTGATGTGTCCCTTGAGATATGCTGGCTGGGTAGCATCAGCATTCCCAGAAGGAAAGTGTCATTGAATTAAATCATTTGTGTTACAGGAAATCTAATCACACATAACCACATAAAAGAAATAATAACAGAGAAGAAGATGACAGAAAGAGATGAAGATATGAGAGAGATGGGTTTAGCAGTGACCCTGGGGTTTCTCATTCCTTCTAAAGAAACAAACACAAACTGAAACTGTCGTTACATTTGTGTGTGTGTGTGTGGGTGTGTGTGTGGGGGTGGGTGGGTGCATATGTGTATGTGTGTGTGCGTGTTTACATGTGTATTTTTGGGCTGTGTTTAACCCTTAAAGGAGTTGCCATGATAGAAAAATGTGACAAATGTGATCTTGTATGAGACATTTCAGACATTTAGACTATTTTTAATACAAATACTGCAACTTTTTTAAAAAATATGATTCCAATTATCTTTTGTGGTTCATTGTGTGGTTTTTTGCACATAGCAGTGACTTTTCCCATCAATGTGTGTGTCAGACAAGATTAAGAGTTCACATACTTGCTCTTTTAAGGAATGAATGACACATTAGAAGTCTCACAAATAAAGTATGTTGTTCACTGCCCTGTTTAGGTTGTCATTCTCAGAGCAATATGTCAATATGGACAACATACTTAAATTATGTGCATTTTGACAATAAAATCATGATAGTTTAAGACTAGAGACACTTGAAACAAGCTTCCATTTTAGAGGCATGATTCTACCTCTCCACCTGGTTTCTTAGCTGGGCTTGTACCATATAATAATAATAATAATAATGATTCTTTTTGATCAGCTTCACCTCTACTAACAACCAGTTGCACTGAATAGCACTAGATAGATAGATAACAACAGAGTTACTCTAGGTTAGAGTACATATACTGAGACCTTCCAGCAAGGTTATGTAATAATTAAGTTAAGTTTGAGCAATTAAGTTTGAGCTTAATCTAAATCTATCAGGAAAACAATGGTGGGCATCAGCTATGTGCCAACTGACATTTATGTAATAACAATTACTATTGTTGTTTGTGTTGTGTCATAGGGGTGTTCACATCACCAGATGTATGCTGACCATGCATTAAATACAGACAAACTGACCATTTGTGCTCTTAGATGGAAAACGCTTTGTGAGTTCTGTTCCCTTATTAGTTGGAATATGTGCATTTCCAAGAATCTTGACATTTGCAGAATAGCAGCAATTCTCCACTTCTTCCCAAGCCCTGTTTACAGTTGTTCTACTCTTGGATGTCTATGGCACTGGTGTCATGCATTTTTTGCCTTGGTCCCTGATTTATTTGTTAGTTGGTTAGTTTGTTTTATTTTAGGTTTCCTTCAGTTTTCTACCAAATTTGTTTCCCACCCACCAGTCCTCATGATTGGTGGTTGCTTTCTTGGTGCACTTCAACCGCTCTGCCCTACAGCCATGTGCTCCTTGGCTGTCTATAACTGTAGCACGAGAGGTGGAAAAAAGGTGCTGAATAGCAAATTGTGCAGACTCTGCCATCACAAGCCATTTAAGAACTTTTTTGTGTATGTTTATTTACATCAATGTTAAATTCAAATGATTGTAAATTACATAAATATAAAACATTAAACATACAATAACATATATAATACATACAATAAATTTGCTATATTCCAGATGAGCATTTGGACTGCTTAACCATAGCTGGTGTAATTTCTAAAGGTAGTCGATGAATTTGTTGCTTTAGTCAGGTGATCTGTCCAGAAAGTCAGAGCGGCCTGGAAAAGCACATGCTGTTTATTCCTTGGTTTATCATTTCATGCCAAACTAACTCAACTGGGTTGAGATCCAATGGTCAGAATAGAATAGAATAGAATAGAATTCTTAATTGTGAGTGCTTTAATGCAAAGCATTTCATGTTAATAGAGTAGGTTCCCACAGCCACAGATGCAACATGAAAATGGCACACATTCATGTGCTTTTTAGAAATGTTTTTTTTTTTTTATTAGTAGTATGAACAGAGTTTGTCTGCTTTAAAACTTTGTGTAGCAGTGATCCTGAGTCACATCTGACTCAGAAAATAGTTATTTTTATCAGGAAATTTAATTTCTAAAACATATTGATGCAGTTAACCATTTTCGTTCACAAACACTCTTTTGGAGTAAATAATATGATCAGTACCATGTTTCCTGTTAGGCTGGTTGGGGGTAATTGTGGGATTCTGGAATTATCAAGAGGTCTGTGTATCTGTGCTGGTAATCTGCTGTTTAGTCTCTATGTTAGGCTTCAGTGGATGTGAGTCATTACTGTTGATATTTTATAGACACAGCTGAGAATGGTTTGCAGGCTGAGCAAATTTATTTACAGTGCTGTGAATTCCACAGCTTTAGATCTTGTAGGTAGGACAAAAAAAATCCTGTTATAGTTTGTAACATTTATTATAAAATGTAAGAAGAGGTGCAAGGCAATAGGCTTTTTTTCAGATCACCTAACAATCCACAAAACATAAATCAAAATCACATTGTCTTTCTATACTTTATTGTAACTTATAATTGGTATTCCTTGGGGAACACCCACTGTCTTCAATGCTCCTTCAAAGTAGAATATGTATGTTACGTGTTGCAGAGCCTTCTACTAAATATCTGTCTTACGTGAAAGTCAAATTATATCTTCAATTTTCTCATGGACATGTTCTGCAACTCTAAATGTTTTGCTCAGAGATGCTCCCAACAGTAAAACATCAGTCTGTCAGGGTAAGCAGATAATGCTGGCAAATTATCCTAACCAAGTTTGTAAAACTTCCAAAATATAGAAATGGTAAATGATAAAGTTAGACAAAAAATTCAAAGAGCACATGTTCCATCTGTGTCATTTGCCTGCATTCAGCTGGTACACAGATAAAGCATGTGCAGTCTGTCATCTGTGTCTGATCATTTTTAAACATTTTCAGATTATAAGGTGTGTGGTCTGTTGCACAACAATGACACATTCATTTGATACAGCAGATTCAAATGAGTAGCAAGCTTGAAAAAGTCCATAGAAACCATCTGAAACTATCTTCAGTAGCATGCTTTATGAGACACAAAGAGAGGCAAAGAGTTTCAGCCTTTGCCCCTACTTCATAACAGAATGCTCCAACCAATTATTTGTGAGCATAATAGGCAATACTAGAGCAGAAGCTGACAGAGCAGGGCCTTCTCTTCAAGCAAAAAAACACCTTCTTGAGGAGATGCTCAGCATGTGGGGCAACTGGGAAAGATGGGGAGGAAAGGGCAAAAGCGGAGATTGTGGATCTCTCTGTTGGTCTCTCCCTGCCATACTTTAAAGGTGACCCTGTCTTTGTGCCTAGCTGAAGACTTGCCCCCACACCACTGACGTTACAGCTCTGCCTCCTTCGGCCACTAAGAATACTGTTCTGTCCCCTTGTTTCACAGAGGATGTTGCTCTGCCCTTCTGCCTTCGACCCCCCTTCCCCACTGGGGATGTAGTTCTGCCTCTCTGCTTGGCTAAGGATTTTGCCCTACCTCTATTTCGTTGTGGCTATCCTTGTTGGTTAACCTTCTTTTTGAAGCATTTAAATCTGTGTTTGTGTTTGCATTTATGGCTAGATTATGGTTACTATTCATGCTGTGTATAGCCTTTGTTTTCATATTATAGTTTGCCCTGTCTAGTTCTGTGTGGAAATCTTCTGTGAACAAGGGCTCAAGAATACCCCTTGCTTGGCCCCAGGACTTTTCTTTAGAAGTATAGAGGTTTGTTAACACTATATTGTTGGTGCTACTTCAATATTCATTGTAAGTGGTGGTTCTTGTTTACCTGTAGTGATGTAGACGACGGAGCAGGCTGTGTGGGATCCATATTCAGTTTAGTAATTAGCACAATAGACAAATACAAAGTGTAATCCAAAGTCAAGTTTGGTAACAACAGGCACAAAAATGAAAAACACAGTATAGACAGTCTGCGATGCAAACAAATCTGAAAAACATTAGGCAAGAAACAGGCAGAACGATATAAACACAAGCAAGGTCGGTATACAATGAAACAAAGAACAGCCTGGCACACTATAGAAATCACAATACTTTGCACAAAAGCTAGTGTGAGCATGGCTTAAGAATGCTAAATTCCAGAAGTGTCCCTTGACCCGGAATTGGCTCTGTATTCAGGTGAAGAGAGGGGTAATTGCAGCTGAACTAAAAATTCAAAGGAACTGTTTAATAAACCTTGATCATGCAGTGTTAAACTTAAGCAATTTTCTCCATCCACATGAAATTAACTGCATTGAAATACTCCATGAGAGTATTCATGAGAGAGTTTTTTTTTCCTCTCAGGTTTAGTTTATCACCATAACCTTTATATTTATCAAAACTTATCACTGTCACCTAAGCAGGCTGCTTATTGCTTAATATACTTTTGGTCTGGTTTAGTCGACCTAATTAAACACATTAGCTTAACTACATTTATTTTCTGTGACTTACCCATTGTAATTAAATTTTTCCTTTGTCATGGCAAGCAGGATTTCTCTGGCACTATAACTAACAATATTGTGTTTTTTGTAAAACAACATTATATTTGCTTAATTAAATTCATAACTTTTCTTTTTTTTACCATTTACCATTAACCATTCCATGTCTTTCCGCTGCGACATCCACCACGTCTAACTGCTGCATGGACTCCAATCCTCTAAAGGAGTGAATGTTAACTAATATATCCTTTTGGCTCTTAGTGCTTTAATTGAAATATCCTTCCACTATTGAGTACGCATTAACTGCAATATCCTTTCATCTTTGTTAACCCTTTGTTGTCTGGGTAACATAAGCACTGTGATATGTGTAGGCTTTTGTGTTTTTAGAATCTGGAATAGAAGTCAAAATAATTGTTAAACATAAAAAGAGTGCCCAACTGGATATGGGTTTAACATGTTTGCAAACTTCCCATAACTGGAGTCAAGTATATAACAAATATATATTCTTACATTAAAAAATATAATCAAGTATAATACAATTAAAAAAACAGTCTTTATGTAACTGCCATAGTTACTTGAAAGAAAAAAAAATAATAATAAAAAGAAAACAGAATGTCACAGTTACTCCACTGTCATCTGAGCATCATCAGGCTGCTATTTAGGCTCATATCTGCCTCATTCAGAGATGTTTTCATGATAACAGCAGAATCTAGCTTAAAAACATGGTTGACAAAAACTATTATGTCATTGCTTCTGATCTGTATATTTTTATACAGATTTACAGCACATTTATAGTTCCTCCTAAATCATCTATGTAAAAGCTAATTTTAGCCTTCATATTTTTTGTGGTATTTGGCCACAATACATAAAGTTTCAACATATTCTTGCAGTGCCCTTCTCTTTCTGTCTCACTTTCTCGCCTACCAGTGGATTGATTGATGTGCCATGCTGCTATGCTCCTATTTTCCTCTTTGATAATGATGTTTGCTGTGATTATGTTGAATCAGTTCTCCCTGTGGAATGGTAATGCCACGAAATGCACATTATCTTAATAACATGAGTGAGGACAGTTATAGCTTCTTTTTTTTTAATCTGCTCTTAATTGTGGCCTTACCTGTTCAGCTAATGGAACCAGTTTGAGCACTCAAATAGAACAAAGATAGTTACTACAAGAGTGGAGTGGATAATGTTTCTAAGTGTGTGAAGTTCACTGTGATATTTTTTCCTTGTAATGCTGAGAGAAAGAAGAAAATGCTTCCCTTTCAAGGGAACTCAAAGCTGCATCATGGCTTGATATTATGAGAACACCCTCACAGAACCAGGGTCTAAAGCACATGTGAACATGCTGAAGAAGTCAGGTGATGTAGCGGCATGCATCAGCAAGATCATAAAATTGCATTTATGTCACATATTTGTCTTATTTGTCAGTAATTCCCTTTCTCTCATCCTCTCCTCCCACTCCAAAGGGCACATTTTGGACTTGGAAGCTCACACTACAATTTCTTCTGAGCCAAATGACAACCTAATGTTGTCTGCATCAGGCTCTGAGGAGCTTGATGTCAGCAACAAATTGCAGGTTGCAGCTGAGCTGTCTCCTAAGTCAGTAGTGTTTAAGGAGCTGCTCGAAGTAATGACATGCATGGTTGCTAACTTAACTTAGATTGTTCCAGTGAGCAAAATACAGTGGTCTGCTTTAAGCTTGATGACTGCTTCTTGACTTCAGGCCACAAGGTACCTACTCGTCACAATCTCCCATTCTTCATGGACCTCCACACCAAGATGTTGAAGTCTTGGAGGAAACCATACTTGGTTGCCTCCACTCCCCTGCCATATCCTGAAGCTGGGGCTTCTGCTAGTCACTTCCAGCCACAGCCTAGTTCCCACAGGGAGAATGTGAGTGTGGCTGCTCACACCCCTCTCACAAAGTTAGCATTTGTGGCAGGATGACCCAAGGACTGCCAAGAATGCCTGATGCCAGAGGGCTCAGACCAACCATTTCATTATGTCTCCAACTCCACCCAGTGCCACGAAGGGCACCCTGCCAACCCATCGGATGCTTGCTGGCTCAATCACCATAAGCTTGCATCCCAGTGATTTGCCTTCTCAGTGGTTTGGTGCCTCTACTGCCAGCACACTGTTTTTGGGCCCCAAATAGGTCAAAGTGGCTCAATGATATTGAGGTCAGGAGACTGTGATGGCCAATCCAGAACCTTCACCTTTTTTGCTGTAGCCATTGGATGGTCAACTTGGCCTTGTGCTTTGGATCATTGTCATGTGGGAACATCTAAGAATGTCCCACAAAACGTGCAGCTTTCGTCTTGTTGAATGCAAATTGTCTACCATCATTTTTGATAACATGCTGCATTCATCTTGCTATCAATTTTGACTAACTTCCCTGTGCCACTGGAGCTCACACAGCCCCAAAACATAAGATATCCACCACACTGCTTTACAGTGGGATGGTGTACTTTTCATGGTAGGCCTTGTTTACTCCTCTCCAAACATAGCATTTATGGTTGTGACTATAAAGTTCAATTTTAGTCTCATCACTCCAAATGACTCTGCTCCAGAAGCTGTGAGGCTTGCTGTCTGGCGTACTAAAAGCGGTCCTTTTTGTGGCATGGGCGCAGTAACTGCTTTCTCCTGGCCATGCAGGTAATTTGTGTTCAAGTACCTCCTGATTGTGCTCCTTGAAACACTTTTTTCCAGAGCAGCCTGTATTTCTCTAGAAGTGGTTTCTGGGTTTTTCTTTGCATCCCAAACAATTCTTCTGGCAGTAGTGGGTGAAATCTTTCAAATTTTGAGTTTAAAGAGTTTAAACAATACTGACTGGCATTTTCAAGTGTTAAAATATCTTTTTATATCCTTTTCTTGCTTTATAAAGTTCAACTACCTTATTATGCAGGTCCCTTGTCTTTTTTGACTTTCCCATGGTGCAGTATCCAGCCAAGAAACTTACTGACTATTTATGCACAGACACTAATTACAGTTGCAATGAGTCACAGATGTGGAAATTTGCCTTTAATTGCCATTTAAACCACTGCATGTAAACCTGTGTGTTTATATTGTGGCAAAACATTCACGGATATGTAAACCTTTGATCAGGGTTGTTTTGGTGATTTCATTTATCATTAAGTTTTAAAAAGAAGTCAGACAACTATGTTATAATTTATTGACTTCACGTGACCACTATCCTTAAATAAGAAAAAAATCTTTTGCATTATCAGTCATATAAATGGCAATGTTTAACAATTTCTGAGCCTCTGTTCCTGCCATGTGTCTCTGATTTAATGACACATTCATATTGCTCTACTCTATCATCGATGCCACTAATCATTTCTGAGATTTTGTCACTCAGCAGCAGCAATTCTAACATGTCGCCATCTTTTAACTCTATTTCCTCTCTTTCAAGGTGCTTTAGGACTTGAATCATTAGCGACATTGAGTTTAAAGCAAACATACATTATGCCAAAACAAAACTCAGTTAAAAGATAGGAAAAAATATATAAAACCATGACAGACAAATATACACATGCAATTTCACTGAAGACTATAAAGGTACATGGTTGATACACTGCTACTGAGCAGGGCCTCTGCTCGCATGCACACATGCAATTAAACTCAGTAAAACTCTACAGAACTAACTCAAAATATTTTTTGACACTCGCAAAGTCTCAGGAAATTGTCACAAACATTTAACTGTCATCTGAACCCCCAGCTTACCTGAGAAACAGAGAAATTAACATGACAACAGTTTGTGTAGGTTTCCCCTCTCAATGTGTGAGTGGAGACAAAAGCAATCAAGTTACCAATCAAGTTACCAAAGCAATCTTTAGTCTATTCAAGAAAGAAAGAGACTCAAGGCTATCTAGTAATATATCTTACATGGGAAATATTATCTTCAAGACACACCAAGTCTCAGCATCCAGTGTCTAATGTGCTTTAGACAATCCTCAACTTTTTAACTCTGTTTCATCAGTATAACAATGGCATCTATTATCATTCTGCTGAATAATTGTAGCCAGAGGTAGTGTATAAAAGAAATATGAAGCAGTGGACCTAAACCAAATCTTTGTGGACCAAACTTTAGTTTGCATAGAGGTCACCATTTACAAACTGATATCAATAAGTCAAATAAGACCATAGCCAGAAGAGGTCTATTCACTCCACTTTTAGGCTATATGTCCACTCGGAGGGGGCTCTGAGTTCCGACACTATCAAAGAGAATAAAATGATTAATTGTTTCAAAATATGCACTAAGGTCAAGTAACCATGAAGACATGACCCTCACAAAAGTGATAACTTGTTTCATGAATGTTCAGTGTCACAAAACATACATTGAAAGTTGAAAAATATAATGTGTTATTATTTTATGATAAAATATCTTCACTGTAAATTGTCCGGTGACACTGTTCACCACTTTACAGAATGCTTTATATGCACCCGTAAATTTCACAGTTGAAAAGTTGTTTGTTTACAACAAATTACTGTTAAAAGACAGACAGAATGTAAATCTGTTTATGGTACACTACTGTGAAATAACAAATATATTGTAAACCTATTTACAATTTATCAGATAAAAACACAATTCAACCCTATATTATATTATGGTATGTTTTTGCAAATGTCAGATTTACGGTAAATTACCGTCAGCTGTGGTACAACACATAATGCATTACAGTTAGTTGGCATATGGTTGACTACACGTGTGTGTGTGTGCGCGCGGTGTTTGGAGTGTGGCAAATGCTTTCGAGAAGAAAAAATAAAGTTTCAGATTTATATTAGTCAAGAGATTATCAGCGACAGAGTGGAGCTTATGATGTTGGTTAAAGACCCCCCCTCCCACCATGTCACATATTTTAATCTGTGTTGGATCCGTAGCCCTCAGCTACGCCCTACAAATCTCCGCCTGCTACGCGACTGCTTCCTCGCTTCCTTGCTAGACACGGAAATCATTCTTTGACACTCTGTGCTCAGGGAGCTAGTACAGTTGTGCACTAGATTCGCACAGCAGTTCGCACCAGACTACACCGTCCTAGCCGTGTGCATGAGCATCTCAGCAATCAACACGTTGTCCTCTGATTCAGTCTCACAGCGGTGGCGTATTCAAAGGTCTCCAGGACAAAATAATAAACTCTTACTTAAAAAGCGAACTAGCCTATGAGTTGTAAACGAGTGTTTTTACCAACAATACTAATTGAGCCCTTGAATCTAGTCGGACATGAACAGTAATTGACGCGGGCTTCTGTTTCTATGGTTCTACTGCGCGCACTTTGATCTGAGCTGTCCACTCGTGGTGCTGAAGTGGACTCCGTACATGCGCTCCCGTCATAGACGTTATGTACAGTTAAAAAAGGCATCTTTAGTTATTTTTTAGTATTATGTGTGGTTCTGGGAGGAAAAAAATATTTCTTTCTAACACTAGCGCTCTGCACTTCGTGCTAAAAACTGTGGGTCGCGCGGACCTACGGCTTCTGTGGTGATTGGCTGTCATCGGATGACATCACTAACCGTTTCGTATCCTCTTTAAATTCCTTGAAAAGACGTCGAGATCTCGCTCAACATCTGGCGAATCTCAAAAACTCCGTCCAGTAAAAAAGGGGGCTCAGTTTTGTTAGCAGTCAGGCGGAAATGGCTGCTGTACTCACGAGTCTCTCAACAGCGGCGGGGGCCTCGCGTGCTCAGAGCGCGTGACGGGGAGAGCAGAGTAGCTGGAACATGAGGAGAGCACTTTTAACAGGGATAAGGAGAAACTACGCATTGTGAACCAACTGGATTTTTATGGGTTTTTCCTTTTGCCCTGATATGCATCTTTACTAATCATGCAACATGAATGTAACTAACAGCACTGGAGCGGACGGACCTGCGCCCTGGAACTTTACCGGTGAGTAAAAAAGCTTGGAAAGCGCAATCAAAAGGTAAAGACCTTTGAACTGATGGGTGTGTGGTAAAGACATACACCGTGTGTGTGTGTGTGTGTGTGTGTGAGAGAGAGAGAGAGAGAGAGAGAGACTGGAAGAAGAAACGCTGTTGATCTGGAAGTTTCAAATTGGTTAAACTAAATAAAATTTAAATTTCTAAAATTTAAAATTTTAAATAAAATTTCTAATATATATATATATATATATATATATATATATATATATATATATATATATATATATATATATATATTAGTATTCTAGGAGTGACGGAGTGAAGGTGGTTTCCTGCTCTTTAGAAACGATGTTCAGTGATTTCACATAATAAATTCTTATAAAGATGAAAAATAAAATAAATTAAAGAAAGACATCAAGACCCAGAGTATTATGTTATATTTATATTATATTACAAAATGAGGCTTCAGATTGTCTATTGCTTCCCAATCTCGGAGATAAAAGACATGTCAACAAGTGATAATATTAAGAATAATTTTAGGTTCTTCATCCACATGGACCAGTAAAAATCAGGGATGAGTCTAGTGTGTTCAACTAATATTCTTTCTCTGATAAAATGCAAAAATACATTTTGAGAAATTCAGATCACTTTGACTAAAAATTATAGATATTTTGGTGTAAACCGCTTAGCTATTGAAATAAAGTTCATATTGAAAGTTGATATTTCATATGTAGAAGTTATAACAATGCATTCCTGATTTTCAAAAAGAAAAATCTCAACCTATGATTAGCATTTTCTCTTATTAGTGTCTTTGTATATGGCTGTATGCCTTTGTTATTTATAGATTTGTATTGGATTGTCTTTTTTGTTCTGGTCTACTTCATAACTTCAGTATTTCAAGTAATACTGAGCGATATGCCAATTCTATAGTAAATTTAATGGTGTAGGTCTTTTTCATGGTCTGTGCAAACCAAACACTTGGCATATTTCTGTGTTCATCTGTATGTATGATTACCTGTTCTTTACACAGATGCCATCTGATAATTTTATCTAAAAGGGTGGGGGACCTGTTTATTGGAAAGCTTGCAATGCAGTAGTAATGTCTACTGTCTTTCTTTCTTTCTTTCTTTCTTTCTTTCTTTCTTTCTTTCTTTCTTTCTTTCTTTCTTTCTTTCTTTCTTTCTTTCTTTCTTTGGAGATTAGGGGTTAGTTAGGCTGAGTGCTGTCAGGGAGAGTAGAGTAGGAGTGGAGGACATTTGCTCTCACTGACATGCAAAGCTCTAGCATCTTGCTCTGCCCTATTCTGCATTTCTCTCTCTGTCTATCTCTCTCTCTCTCTCTCTCTCTCTCTCTCTCTGTGTGTCTCACTTTGTTATACACACACACACACAACAGTGTCAGATCAAGGAGGCACCAGCATCCAGCAGATGGAGTTTTAGGTCTTCTTGTGCATCACTTGCCATTTTAAATATATTTTTTATTGTTCAGTTTATATTTGTCAGTATCTCTATGCCTTAGATTCACCAGTGTCTCTACAAATACATCAAATTTCCACAATACACTACACTTATACAGAATGATATAACTATTAAGTATATTAAGTAAATAACTATTACATGCTCTGTGTGTTTATCTTGGCCAGTCTATACAAAACAGACTGAATACGCAATGTCCACCAGACAAACACTGTACCCATTTGGTTGCCTACTAAGGGAAGGCTGCATTAACTGTCAAAGTAGTTTGGCACACACAAATACACACACACACACACACACCTGTTTCAGGTTTTCCTGAACTTTGAACAAAGGCAACATGGAGTGGACACTCTGTGCATCTTGTTTTTAATTGCGTCTCTAATAAATTCTGGCTCACTGCTTTAGGTAGGATCTGTTCTAGAAGAGTGTGCATTCACTAACAGATTGTGCTGGACTGCCAGCTGGTAACTGGACAGTGATAGGAGAGTCCCAGCTGAGAGAGAAAACTTTAAAGTTGCTGTAGATACAATGTAACACATGAGACCGTAGTAATCTGGGGATATCTTTTACCCTTTATAAATCAAACATCTGTGCTTATAAGGTATTCGAGGGACCTCCGGTATCACTAATATATGGACTTAACATTTCATTAAAATGAGAATAGACAGAATTAGCAAAGTTTTGAAACAATGTCTATAGTTTCAAGCTATTGAAATAAGATTTAAATTGCATGTGCTTGAATAACTTGAAAACCATAAGACTGTATGTTTCTAGTTTGTTATTTTGTTTATTTTTTGTTTATTTTGTTTATTTTTGTTAGTATAGTTAGTATTCATTTATTCACTTTAATGACTTTAATAGGTATACTGGGAACGCAGGGTATAAGGTGTAATAGACTTGGATAGGATGCCAGTCCACCTCAGAGCATCATTCACACACACATTTGCATACTCAGTGACACCTAGGGGCAATTTATCTACTGGCATGTTTTTGAACAGTGGAAGGAAACCAGCGAACCAAGCATCGCCACAGTGCCGACCTTCATTGTTGTTCATTATTCAGTTATTCATTTCTTCTCACTACTTGTTTCATCTAGTTCACAAAACAGTACACAAACACAGAGACACACAGGGGCCTTGGAAAATTATATTACATGTATATAATAACACGTAATAGTCACATACTCTGTAAGCAAAGTCTTGAATTGTTTTTATATACCTGTGTGTATGTACAACATTTGTATCCAGCTCCTGCTTGCCACATCCCTGTGCTACTTAAAAAAAGATGAAATTGTTGACAGCTTATATAACAGACTGAATCCAGCAGCACTACAAGGCTCTCTGGAATCATCTTGTCCCTCTCAGGAGAAAAGGTCTAGACTGTATCGCCAAAAATAATTGCTGAGCTATTGTTTTGCATCTATGGATACTCTTAGCACACAGTAAGCCCAGAATATGTTTGTTGTAGTCTCAGAATAAATTTGATGCTTCAATGCTGATGCAGATATAAAAGAGCGCAATGTAATCATTATTATCAGAATTCAGTCAGTCCAGTTTAATCAACTGTTCCACACACTGCACTGCCCATTCTACAATTCAAGTCTAGTGTATAGCTTCTGAACTCCTTGATAATAAGGCACTGTTGAACAATGCTAGCATGAATCTGTGAAGAGATAGTCAACTGTTGTGTCAATATCTTTTTTGAATAAGATTTATGAGCTAAGTATGACTTGCATTAAAAGAAAATAGCCAATGCTTTGCATAAGAAATACCAATCTTGCATAGAACACTGTCTTCATATTTAGGATGCCTTTCCATTCCAGGACTCAAAACTGAAGGTTGAACTCCACCTGCATTCATTCGGCATGTCTTTGTCATTTATCAACCCACCAATTCTCCAATTTCTTTTTATCTTAAGTTTCTTCAATAATCAGAGGGAGGAATTAGAAGCCATTGTACATCAAGCACACAATAGACATTACAACCCAGACATTCATTTACTTGTCATTAATTCTTTCTAACAGGGAGTGATTTGTAGAGCCCTACTAATACAGGGATTTCAGGGTTGGTATCCATGGTGATTTCATTATATAATGGCATGATTTTATAATACATTACTCTTGGTTTTATAATACATTACAACTGAATGTACCATTATGGGCTATAGTACTATATGTGTTAGTGATTTGAGAGTTAGTGGCTTGTTTTTAATACAGGTGCAATTATACTCTGGGCCGAGAATGTCAAAATGTTTGACCATCATTTCTCACAACTTCACACTATTGATGACTTCATATTAAAAGCATATTTAAAAGCAATGTAAGCTAGTTGGTGATGAAAATATTCAGATAATTTTTGAATAGCATGAAATGGATAGTCTTAGCATGCTAGCTAAAACACAGAGGTGACTAATTCTTGACAGAGGTAATTTTGTGTGAAATATAGAAATACAGAGAAACACACAAACATCAACTGTGAATCACCAGCCAACCAGAGTTCTCTCAACATTCTCTACTGGGTAATGATACCAATGCCACAGTACAATAAGATGTCATCTATCATTCCTATTAAATTAGAGAACAAATAAATGCCTTAAGTATTAAATAAGAAAAAAGCTATCACTCTACTTTCCTTTTATAGTATCATACTGACTCTAGCTTTGACTCACTTTAACTCTTTCACATGCTTTCTCTATCACTTTACCCAGGTAGTGTCACCTCTAGTCTGTCACTAGTTTTGTTTTATGCCTGAAGTTGGGGTGTGATGATGTTTAATATAACTGAGCTAGTGTGTGATATGCACATATGCATATCCCATATTTCCAAACTGACACCCACTCATATGCCAAATTTGTGATCTAGTCTTATTTCCAAAATCATTCATTTATTATTAAAAATTGTAAAGACATTTTACTGCACCAATAAAAAGGGCTGTGACCTGTCATACAACTGTTCACAAATAGTTTCAGATCAACACAGCTTGCCATTACACCTGCAGTCTTAGATTTATTGAGGAGAAAATAGCATTGTTATGCAATAGAAAAGTGTGTCATATGCTAATGAAAGCATACTTCACTAAGCAAAACACAGAGAAGCGTTGCACATTGAGAATGTGCTTTTGGTTTATACAAACGCAAAAGTGATGCTCCTGACTTCAATCTTTCAGGACTCATAGTAATCCCTCTCACTGTGGATAGTTAATTAAAGTTAAAAATGACATTTAATAATTGGTCAGTTATTATTTGTAATTATTATAAGAAAAAGAAATGATAGAGCTAAGATGAAGATAAAATGTGGCACTGCAATACTAGAATGAAATTTTTATTAAGGCAATTTATGCCATATATATATATATATATATATATATATATATATATATATATATATATATATATATATATATGCCAAGATTATTTGATGTTGGTTTCTTAATTAATTAAATAACATATTTGTGCCATTCGTACTACTACTGCTATAACATCCAGCCAAGGGCATGTGGTACAGATCTCAAAGTGATCTTATTTAGCATGTTTCTTTATTTCCCCTTTAAATGAATTCCTGGCTGTGCCACTATGCACCATCAGAAAATGTTAATAAATATGGTCTTTGTCCCCATTTGTCACAAATGCTTCATATGTGATTGCTTACTTATACCTACATGAACATAAACATTTTGTTGCATTCAGTGGAATCCTCTGTGTTTGGACTGTGGATCTTTCATAAATCAGACAATGAAATATGGACATTTGCTGTTAATTGGATGGATACAGCCTTGCTCTGCTACAGAGGCACATTTCCTCCTGTCAGCAGATAATGACAAATGTCCTGATAAAATCAGAATAGGAGGAGAGGAAGGACTAAGGCCATCTGTTAAACATTAAAGGGTAGTCTTATGAATATAATAAATATAAGGCAAAACAGTAAAGAGTGACAGATTTAATTTGACCCTTTACAATGATGTTACCATATGCATGTTACATGTGCAGTACCTGTATACTATTACAAGCTTTCTTTGGAACATCCTTGGAAATTTGTATGTGAAGATGAAATGTGTGTGTGTGTGTGTGTGTGTGTGCTGTCAAATTTTATGGAGACCATCAAGTGCTACTACAGATTCTCAGTCATACTGAGGTCTGTAACAGAAATCTTTTACTTTTACATTCTTGCTTTTAAACTGTTGTACTGTATCTTTGGCAACTATCCTGTGTCATTATCCTGTTAAATATCTGCCGCAGACTGTTTTAGAGTGTTTTATAGGTTCTTCTTCTAGGATTTCAATCTATTTGGCCACTGACCTGTTTTTCAGTCAATGAAACATATCCTTACATTAGTCTACCAACACCATGCTACACTGTTGGGATCATGTTCTCAGGATGAAGACTGATGTTCTACATTTGCATGATTTTGTACCAATACCACTGCTGCTGATAAAATTGCAGCACACAGACTACATAAGGTTCTATAATCTATGTGTTAGTTAAATTAAAAGAAATGAATACATGACAAAATTGTTTGAACACTAAATGTTTTTTGTTTTTTAAATGTTTATCACTGGGATTGTAGGAGATTTTCAAATTTTCTCAAGGGCACATATTTTCTCCAACCTCTATGTAAAATGGGTTATAAAGCGAATCTAGCCTTTTTGTTAAGCAGTATGTGCAACTTGCCAGTTAAAACATCAGACACATCATCCTTGTGTCCAGTGAATGCCAGATAGTCAGTTACTGTCCAGCTGTTTCTGTGCCTTGGGGAGAACTGTAAAAGGATTCTACAGTCTAAAGAACTATTGGATAAAAGAGGTGATTGAACAAGCATACCTGGAGATGGTCAGGTGATGTCTTCCACCCACCCTAGCAGTTCTGCATTCACTAGTAGATTCATTATTCCATAAGGATATGTTAGCTATATGATAGCTGCAAAATAAAACATAGCATTGTATTTATTATTTAAGCCAGACATTCAGCAAATATAGCAAAACTGCCTTTATGAGTTATTATATCAAGTTGAAATGATGTCTTACTCAGGAAGGCTTTCAAATCTCACATTCAACTAGAGCACACAAATGTCACTATAGTCAAATGTCACTATATTCCCAAAAAGTACACTGTCTATTGTTGTCCAATATTCCATCCCTGCTACACTTTTACAGTGTGGAAAACAAACAACTAATAGAAACATTTGTAGTGCTACATTTGGTAGGCATACTACAAGACTGGTTTAAAGAGGAAATAACAGAAAATTCTGTCTAAGCATGGCATCTCTCTGTATTGTAGACAGTAACAAATCTAAATGTGTGAGCTGTTTTGGTGTATATATGTACAATACTTCAAGACACATACTTCACATACTTGCATTATATAGCTATAGGGAGAGGCTAATATTATAGGTAAATGAGAATTACAAGAAATCAATATTTAAAAGGCAGATGAACAAGTCAAAGGGGCAGGATTACAAAAGCCTAAAAAGTTCCATTTGTAACGGGAATGGAAGTTATAATTTATCATTAATGGTCTGCTGTTATTGCCCAGTATGTATTAGGTTACTTATCTTAATTTTAGTTTATATTTAAAATGTTAAAAACAAACACATTTTCTTTTATTTAAACCCCAGACACTTGACTGTAGTTGTTAAATAAAAGAATGACATTGTTGCCAAGCAGATTTACAGAAATATATCAGTTCAAGAAAAAATTATAAATTCTAATTAACTAAATAATCCTAATTAACAAGGCAGATGGTGACAAGGGAAAACTCAAGAGACAATGTTAGGAAGAAGCCTTGACAGGAACCAGACTCAAAAGGGAACCTTTCCTTATCAGGATGGAACCAAATATTGGTATTATCAAAAATAATTTCCCTTTTTTTAACTGTACTATATGGTCAAAAAGTTGCATAACCATTAGATTTATTCCATTAATTAAATGTCAGTCTTATTGAAGTTATCAAGTGCTTACTGATGGAGACTTGAGTGCAAAATTTGGTAATCATGGTAAAATCTGATTGGGAATCAACACAGTGTGGTTAAGACATATGATATGATATGATATGATATGATATGATATGATATGATATGATATGATATGATATGATATGATATGATATATGATATGATATGATATGATATGATATGATATGATATGATATGATATAATATAATAATTTTTAAAGGCTAAGAAAATGCCTGGATAGAAAAAAAATAAGTGAATTGATTCTGATTTGTAAGAGTTTATGAGAATATAAAGTGCATCAAAGTAAGACTGACTGATTACTCTATGTTGACTTATAACTAACTTAAAGATCTCCTAGGAATTCTTATTTTATTTTATTTTTTTAGTTTAGTTTAGTTTAGTTTAGTGCCTGTCAGCACAATCAGAATTACATAGCAATAGCTGATTCATAGCTGCAAATGTCTTGTTCCCTTGGCTATGTACAATAAGATAAGACATTTCAAAATGAATAGGTTATAGTCTGTCAACCCTTACTGAAGCAGAGATGATGATGAAGTGGGAAAATGAGGAGATAAATGTTTAGAAGTGTTATTTTTGGTTTAGAATTTAGTTTATTTCACTTTATTCTACCAGTCTATAAGGTTGCGAAGGTCTTGAGAGAGCTCTTTGCTTTTACCCATCATGAAATGTTTCTTGTGTGACACCTTGGTAACGTGACACCTTTTTATAGGCCATCAGTTGGAACTGAAGCAGCTGATATTAATTTGCACTGACAAGGGGCAGGATTGCTTTCTAATTACTGATTGATTTCAGCTGGTATCTTGGCTCTCCATGCCTTTTGCATCTCCCTTCCTTCATGTGTTCAGTACATTTCCCCTTTGTCATTTCACATTATTACATATAACTTAATTTATAATCTTTGGTTTGGTTTCTTTGCATGGATGGGTTGCTACCAACATCTGGTGAAAATGTCATCACTGGAGCTCTATTTATTCATTTTTATCATTGTGTACTTTGCCCTGACATGATGTTTGTTCAATTTTTATTATTATTATTATTATTGTTATTATTATTATTATTATTATTATTAGTAGTAGTAGTAGTAGTAGTGGTGGTGGTGGTAGTAATAATAGTGATGGTAGTAGTACAATTGTTATTATTATTTATATCAGCAGGAATGTAATGCCAAACCCCAAAGGTAACATTAAGTTAAATTTAAATGACAGCAATATTTGTGAGGGTACAAAGATTTAAAACACACGAAGATACTCCTGGGATATTTAATACCAGAATTAGCATGGCATTTGTTGTAATTAGATAATTTCTCAAAGAATAGCATATCCAGAGTAGACATGAATATTAATATGGAGAACATTATTAATCTGTTATTTGCCAGTGACCATTCATTCTTACACAAGTCCTCTGCTGCTAGCCCTAGACTCAAATCTGAGAATTCAGACTCTGTTCTGAGTTCTCCTGATTTCTTGCCAATCAGATTATCTGGAAGCAAATGTTTGTTACCTTAAACATGTAATTGTTACACTCTGTATTAGAAAGCTAAGATGCTAAACTATACCTCAATTTTTGTGTGTGTTTCTCTCTCTCTCTGTATGTGTGTGTGTGTGTCTTTTTAGGTTCACTTAGTAACTTGTCAAGTGATGATAATGTCAGCTGTGACAAAAGCAGCACCAGTGGGTCGTGTCCCATTGCTGAGGTCGCTGGGAGCCCATACAAGACAGTGGAAATGGTCTTCATTGCCTTGGTTACTGGATCAATCAGCTTTGTCACTGTGGTGGGTAACATCCTGGTAATGCTGTCTATCAAAGTCAACCGGCACCTCCAGACTGTCAACAATTACTTCTTGTTCAGTTTGGCATGTGCAGACCTCATTATTGGTGTGTTCTCAATGAATCTCTACACTGTATATATCCTGAAGGGCTATTGGCCGCTTGGCCCAGTGGTGTGTGATCTTTGGCTGGCTCTGGATTATGTTGTCAGTAATGCCTCTGTCATGAATCTGCTGATTATCAGCTTTGATCGCTATTTTTGTGTAACCAAACCACTAACTTACCCAACACGTCGCACAACCAAGATGGCTGGTCTGATGATTGCCTCAGCCTGGATCCTCTCCTTCATTCTGTGGGCTCCTGCTATTCTCTTCTGGCAGTTTATTGTAGGGGAACGCACTGTGGAACCAGGAGCATGCTATATCCAGTTTCTCTCTAACCCTGTGGTCACATTTGGCACAGCAATTGCTGCATTCTATCTTCCAGTGGTCATAATGACAGTGCTGTACATTCACATCTCCTTAGCTAGCCGCAGCCGTGTGACAAAGCAGAAGCCGGAAGCTAAGAAGGAGAAAAAAGGCTTGAGGTCTGCTGGACTGCTGAAGAGGCACATACTAAGGCAGAACAACAATAATCAGTCTCCTCCTAAACCCAGCCTGGATTCATGCAGCACAGCTGAAACCATGAAAAATGGACAGCTTGATGAGGCCATGATGCCCAATAAAGCTGATGGCAACATGCAGCATGAGGAGAAGGAGAGCTCAAATGATTCCAGCACGGCTAGCATTGCACCTAAAGAACCCAAGGAAAGAGCCAACAATGCAAGTACCTCACAAAAAGGCTTGTCATCTGGTTCTGCCCAAGTTCCCAAACTCAGCTCAGTGTCTAAATGGTCGAAGATCAAGATTGTCACCAAGCAGACAGGAGATGAGTGCATCACTGCTATCGAGATAATCCCCCCAGAAAGTGGTACAGAGGGCCGCTCTATCCCAATCAACCGGCCCCGCACAGTGGTACGCAAGTTTGCCAGCATTGCCCGCAGCCAAGTGAAAAGGAAAAGACAAATGGCAGCCCGTGAGAAGAAAGTGACAAAGACAATCTTTGCCATCCTTCTGGCCTTCATCATTACATGGACCCCATATAATGTGATGGTCCTTATCAGCACATTCTGTCAGTCCTGTGTGCCAGACACAGTCTGGGCCATTGGCTACTGGCTTTGCTATGTCAACAGCACCATAAACCCAGCCTGCTATGCTTTGTGCAATGCTACCTTTAAAAAGACCTTTAAGAACCTCCTTATGTGCCAGTACAAAAACATTGGAACCAGGTGAACTGGATATACTCCTCTGGATTCTGATGGATAATTGGGTTGTCCCCAGTATTCTAGCCCAGTGTCTCTAATGCACTAAAATCTGGAATGTATCATGTGTTATCTTGTATAAGGTTTTGATGCTTAGCGCATTGTTTCATTCCAGATTTCTAAACAAACAAATACATACCTACATACATACATACATACATACATACAGATGGTAAAATAATTATTCAACAGATCATTATTTTTCTCAGTAAATATATTTCTAAAGGTGCTATTGACATGAAATTTTCACCAGATGTTGGCATGCAATCCACACATGCAAAGAAATCAAACCATGTCCATAAATTACATTATGTTTAATAATGGGAAATGATACAGGGGGAAAGTATTGAATACGCTTACTGAAATTTATTTAATACTTTGTACAAAAGCCTTTGTTGGTAATGGCAGCTTCAAGATGTCTCCTGTATGGAGAAACTAGTTGCATGCATTGCTCAGGTGTGATTTTGGCCCAGTCAAATCTTGAAGGTTCCATGAGCCTCTTCTATGTCAGGTGATTGGCTGAGCCATTCTAACAGCTTTATTTTCTTTCTCTGAAACCAATTGAGAGTGTCCTTGGCTGTGTGTTTGGGATAATTGTCATGCTGAAATTGTCCATCCTCTTTTCATCTTCATCATCCTGGTATATGGCAGCAGATTTTTATTTTTATTATGGCATCCAGAGTTCAAAATTTCTCACCTGACCAGAATATATTCCCCCAGTATTTTACTGGTTTGTCCAAATGTTGTGCAGCAAACTTTAAACGAGCTTCAAAATGGTTTTTATTCAGCAATGGAGTCTTCCATGGTGAGCATGCATACAGGCCATCGCAGTTGAGTACTTATTGTTTTCTTTGAAACAATTATTCCTGCTTATTCCAGGTGTTTCTGGACCTTTTCACAAGTGGTCCTTGGCTCTTGGACAACTCTTCTGATAATTCATTTCACTCCTCTGTCAGAAAATTTTGCAAGGAGCACCTGGTCATGGCCAGTTTATGGTGAAATGATGTTCTTTCCACTTCCAGATTATGGCCTTAACATTGCTCACTGGAACATTCAGTTTTGAAATCCTTTTGTAACCAATGCTATCAGTATGTTCAGCAACAATAAGGTTGCGAAGGTCTTGAGAGAGCTCTTTGCTTTTACCCATCATGAAATGTTTCTTGTGGGACACCTTGGTAACGTGACACCTTTTTATAGGCCATCAGTTGGAACTGAAGCAGCCAATATTAATTTGCACTGACAAGGGGCAGGATTGCTTTCTAATTACTGATTGATTTCAGCTGGTATCTTGGCTCTCCATGCCTTTTGCATCTCCCTTCCTTCATGTGTTCAGTACATTTCCCCTTTGTCATTTCACATTATTACACATAACTTAATTTTAATCTTTGGTTTGATTTCTTTGCATGGATGGGTTGTTACCAACATCTGGTGAAAATGTCATGTCAATAGCACCTTTAGAAATATATTTACAGAAAAAAATGGTGACAGGTTCAATACTTATTTTCCCCAATGTACATACATACAAAGATACATACATGCATACATACATACATACATACATACATAAATTAAATAAAGACTGCTCCTACAGTCTCCAGACTGTACACTGATCATTGTATTAATATCTGATCAGGGGAACTCATCTGCTGCTGGTAAATATACTTGTATATAATGCTTGTATATAATACTGCCAAGTTCATCACCAAATCATATGATTTGCTTTAGTTGAGTGACAGGATCGGAAAAAGGTCGTATAGTATTCATTGGTGCGGAAAGATAATCCAATACAAGAACATTAAAAAAAAAGTTTTCCAAACTTTGGTGACAAATAGAACAAATGTCAACAATGTGTCTATTCACGCTAAGGACAAGTGCTGAGATACCACTATTTTGTTTGACAAAGACAATGTAACGCAAAGGAATATTGATGAACTGTTTTTCCCAGATAGATCCCAACCTGTTGTGGTAAAGAACTGTCTATATATAAACAAGCATGTATGTATGACATAAGTCTATGGCATTTTTAACTGGGTGAGGGTATGTATATAATATGTAACATGCTTAAAAATACTCTAATTACAAAGTAATTTTTTCCTGCATTTTATATGTACTGTGTTTGTACTCTTGTATTTAATTAGTAATTTACATTTAATTTCACAAATTATGAAATGTATTGCTGTCTATAACCAAATGTATCAAAGTTTCTCATATATTATCATGTTAGTGCAGTTCAGGAGAATATTTACAGTATAGTAGAAAGGAGAAGGGTGCTGCAAATATCTGTTGAAAAGCTTCTCCTTCCTCGTGAGAACAGAGCCAGCCTGACTGTGCCATCTAAAACCCACCAAAATGCTAAATATCTGTATTTTAGATCTGTATATCAATTATTTCTGCAATAGAAAAAGAAGACACATTTATGCCTCTAAAATGCTATTTTTTCTAGCAAAAGTACTTAAATCCTAGTTAAAAACTACTAACATGCTGGTGCTCACCATTTAAATATATCATCTAGTGAGCTAACCTACTATAATCTAGCTTGGAAAAGCTTGGATGGAGGCATTCCCTGTCTCATATTGGTTTTCTCCTAGCAATATTATTATTTAATTAAGCTGCCTATTAGAAGCCTTTGAAAAAAATACTTAGCCAACCAAATTCACAATTGAAACAGATAAACAAGCTTTCATTAAAGCACAAATTAGAAAATGTCTCCTGGATCATCCCGACAGAATTCTAATTTTTGGGACATTGCTTGCATCCACATCAGTACTGAAGCCACAGATCCTGTTTAATGCTCACTGAACCAACCTGTTTTTGTGCTTTAGATATTACACATAGGAATTACCAGTCATCATGATACATAATAATCTACTTGTTATTCAGTCAGCTACATCACAGCTAGCTAATTATGAAAAATAGAGTAATTAATAAGCTACAGGACAGAAAATTATTTAACCGCTAACTATTGTTTAAATGCTTTAGTTAGAAAGAAGAAAAATAAAACCTTTAATTTGGCTGATTCTCTCTGGACTAGGACAGCAATCATGCTCTTTCATGGCAGTGTGTATCCTTGCAATTAACCTTCATGGCACCTCTGTCCAGTGATTTATTTGTTATTTATCAAACATTGTGGTCTCTATAATGCTGGATAAATAAAAATGGGAAAGCTTAGTCTTTTATCATTTTTTTGTACTAACGGTCTGTTGAAATCTAGGAATGCTCCAGAGCAATATACCAGAGCTGTGTACAATAATAGACAAGGCTTTCCCTAATAAATTTCACTAGCGTTTTGTGTGTGTGTGTATGATCTCAAAATCCTAAATTATTTCAGTGCATAAAAAAATCAGTTTGATTCCATTTCTCTGACATATAAAAATTTGTTCAACCTTTCTCATACTGAACATGTCTCCAATCACATGTATGCTGCATCTGATCATATCCTAGCAATAGGATATAAACTGGCTTAATGAAACATAGTCTCTTCTTCAATGCAATTGTAAAATATGAAGTATGTGACCAGGTTACGCATAGTCCACTACTGGTGTCCAGAATGGATGTATCTATGCTTGGTGATCTTGAATTATCAATAGAAATGATCCCGTAAGTAACTCTGAAAAGGTTTACATGTGTTTGTATGTGTATTTTAATGCATAACCCAATAAAGACCTTATACTAACATAACAGTTATAGAAAGCATAGTGTTCTGGACAAAAGACAGTGTTAACCAAATAATCATTATTTTATGTCATTATATAAATTCCAAATGAACATGCTGATTTTTAATTTTACATTTAAACTGTGGGTTAATGAATTATAATGATATGAATAACATGTATACTATCAGAAAATGATGTTTATTAAATGATTGAAAAATTAGGGGGTTTTTTGTTTTGTTTTTGATTGTCCTATTAGTCTCTGACGTTACCTTTAGAGAACAGCCTAAAAGGCCAAAGATGATAAAAATTCGCCAGTTATGTAAAAAATTTTTTATTTATTTTCTTTCTAACCTTACTACCTCTGTGGAAAGATCATGTTGTATAGACAAATAACTAGTTTAACAAATGGTCAGTTTGATGAAACAAAATTTTAATTGCTAGATTGCTAACTAAGTGTGCTTTTCTCACACAGTGAATGTTATGCTTTGATCAAATTGACACTGCCACTTACACTGCAGTAGAGAGTAGTTGGCTGTGTGAATCCTAATTACAAAATGGAAATTTAAGCAACCGTGCAACTGCTTTATTCTGGTCAATGAATCACGAGATCCTGGAAACACTAGGTGCCAGACAGGAGAGTTCACCCAAGACAGGATCTCAGCTGGCACACTGATGGTAGTGCATTCCATTTTAATTTGAGTTACACTTCAAGAACTTTCACAATATCATGTACTTTAAGTAATACTGATCCTACTGATCCTACTGAGGAATACTGATGGTTTAAAGCAGTAAAACTTTGAAAAAAGTCTAGTCATACACTTAACTATTCAGGTAACTCTACGGCATCATCACCCAATTTTAATTAAAAAAAGTATTTATATGACAAATCATTAATTACACAGGTTGGCCTCTCTTTCACGCTGTGTGTGTGTGTGTGTGTGTAATCAGTTCTTGTGTCAAATGTGAACTATGAGATCTTGACAGAGAGTGTAATATTTCTGTCTTCTACAAAAAAGCCAAAGGATTGTTTTTCTCCAAACATCAGCATTTCATTTTCCCTTGTGGAACAGGGATGTCATACAATATGCCAATCATATCACAGTAGCCACATTCCTGTGCTCTAAAACTGTAATACAGCATGGAGGTGTCTAGTGTACGACATATCAACAGAGAAAAGAGAGAGAGTCAGAGAACTAGAAAATTGAAAGGCTGGGGTTTGGAGGGTTGGTCTTCAGACTTCCAAAGCTGGGTGTCTCCTTTTTCTAGTTTCCTTTTCCCTTTCCTTTCTTTCCTGGGTAGAGGGGAAAAGACAAAGGATGAATGTTTATTTTAGCACATCTGTTGATTAAGCCACAGCACATAT
Source organism: Hemibagrus wyckioides (assembly GCF_019097595.1). NCBI lineage: Eukaryota > Metazoa > Chordata > Actinopteri > Siluriformes > Bagridae > Hemibagrus > Hemibagrus wyckioides. The sequence goes on along the minus strand of NC_080736.1, from coordinate 13,586,381 downwards.
GAATATTTACAGCATTTGGCAGACATCCTTATCCAGAGTGACTTACGATTTATCTAATTTTTATACAACAGAGCAACTATGGGTTAAGGGCCTTGCTCAAGGGCCCAGCAGTGGCAGCTTGGTGGACTTGGGATTCAAACTCAGAACCTTTTGAACAACAGTCCAATACCTTAACCACTAAGCTACCACATCCCACATATTAAAACACAGTGATTACTAGCATTTAGTGGCAGAACAATGTTTATTATATTCATATGTGGTCACTGTAAGTTCACTTGTAAATCTCATTCATGGTAATGACTAGTGTGTATTGTGTAATGTTTTACAATGGCTAATCATAGTTCCACAGTACAAACATCAAGTAATAGGCTTCCTTTGCACAGATTAAATGTTCATATAGATTAAGTTCAATACAACATTATTTAAAGTAGTTATCATATATTATATTATATTAAACTGTTGATAATATCTAAAATTATATGGTATCATTTTCTAAAACAGCAGTTCTGAAAGGAGACAAGACATTTTCAAGGTTTTACATTAATGTACTTGTTCAAATGTTTATTATTATTATTACTACAGAATCAACGTATACGAGGACTTGTATGGCAGATGCACACATAAATGGATTTAAAACAGTAACAATGCAACAAAGAAAATAATAATTGTTGATATGTTAATGACTCACGTCAGACCTTTTTTCACCTTTAATGTGATACAGCAACAAAATGTAAGTGAAATACAAACAGAAATGCTTAAGCAAAAAAAGATAGAGAAAACAAAACAAATAAATAAATAAATAAACAAACAACCTGGTTGCAAAGCCCTAAACTAATACTTTGTTTAAGCACTTTTTGCTTGTAATACAGCAGTCAGATTTTTTTGTGTAATGATTCTACCAACTTAGAAAAACCTACAATCTTGATTTGGCAATTTTATTTCATTCTTCCTTGCAAAAATGCTCCAGATCTATCAAATTCTGAGGAGAGCTCCTGAACAGCCCTTCATTCAGATCTGAGCTCTGACTGGGCCATTCAAAATCACTGAATTCTTCTGAAAGGTTTGTGCTTTAGGTTGTTATTCTGCTGGAAGAAACAATATTTCTTCATCTTCAGCTGTCCAAACAAGACCGGCAGGATTTTTGCCAGAATTGAATGGTTTTAGGAACAATCCATCAATCACTGTAGTGGCAGTTCTAGCTGAAGGTGTCCTATCGCCATGATACTGCCACCACCACCACCACCATGTCTCACTGTGGGTTTGTTTTTCTTTGGGTGAGCCAGATATTCCTTCAGCCCCTTTAATAATTTAGACTTCTTGTTTTGTCAACTTTAGAGAGCTCATGTGTTCTTTGTAATGTCAGTGTGGTGCCTATTAACATTTATGGCAATTGACAGACACCCTTATGCAAAGTGACTTACATTTATCTAATTTCTACAACTGAGCGACTGGGGGCCTGGCTCAGACACCCAGCAGGGGCAGCTTGGTGGTCTTGGGATTCAAACTCACAACCTCCTGATCAGTAGTCCTGAGCGATCACCCTAACTACTGAGATTCCACGTCCCTGTTTAGGCCACCATTCTCCATTTAGTCCACTTGATGATGGCCTTTAAGATGTTCTGATGAATGGTCTTAAAATTTATAAAATTTCCTTTGCATCTTTTCGTTCTTTTTGATACCTCTCTACAATAACATCCCATACATGCTTTGTAAGCCAGACAAATGGCTTCAGCTGTGAGAAGAAACCAAGATGTGGCCAAGAAAATTTATATGGGGTTAATCAGAATCAGACAGGTATATGATAATTAAATTTGAACATGACTGAATGTGATTGGTTAATTCTGAGAACAAGCACATACCCCATGGGTGTGCACACTTGTGCAAACAGGTCATCAAAAGTTTTTTTCCTCTAAAACATGTCTCTTTGTTTTCACTTGAATTTTGTTGGTTACTATCCAACTAAATATGGAAAAGATTATATGACTGACATGTTTTATCATGGTTTTATTTGTTAAATCATAAACACCCGTAGATTTTAATAGGGGTTTGTAGACATTTTGTAGACAACAACTGCATATTATAAAACATGTAAGTTAACAGATCAATGTAAGCCAAAGTTTTTGCATATTATGTCATGCTTGAAAGCCAGAAATATTTTTTTTTCAGCAAATCTAGAACAAAATTAGCTCCAGGTCTGTGGAGTGATTCCCTCTCCACACTAGCTCCTCTGGCTTTTGTTCGATTCAGCATCCTACTCAAACACCCACTGAAGGCCTTGAGATCTCACCAAGACAATGCTTACAATGCTTGTGCACAAAGCTTTTACCATAGTCCAAACAAACACAAGCAGACCGGGCCGTATTTAAAAAAAAAAAAAGCCATGCCAAGAGTGCTAAAAGGTAGTGTCATGGCTGGCTGAAAGCTGTAGTTGCTGTAATTTTTTTTTACCTTTGGACTTGGATTTGTTCTTGGTTGAGCAGGGTTTATTGACCATAATGGTAGGCTGACACTCAGCATGATAGAGAGCCTTCAATAGGGTGCCAGAGCGACTCTTCATGCCTGAAACAGTGTCACACTCACCCCAAGTCCCAAACTTGTATTTGCAGTCAGCTGAAAACAGAAAAAACACACACACACAAATACATAATAATTTGTGAAAGGCTGGTAACATGACAAATTAAGGAAAAAGTGAAGTAGGCTGAATAATTTTTGAATTTTCTGAATATAACATAAAGTGAATTTTAAGGCTTACCCCCAAATTCCTTCTTCCAGTTGCAGGGAACTTTACACTTTAGCTTCTTGATCTCCTCATTGCAAGTCCCCTCCCTCGTACCAATTCCACAATCGCCATTATTAGCCACGCAGTTCCCAAAACGCCAATCTGTGCAATCTGCGGCCCCTTTCAATCCTTTACCTTTGTCTAGCACAGCACATGATTATTTCTTTTAAAATATTGATACTTGCTTGAATTGGGTTTTTATTACAAATGTTATCTATTATTATTTCATGTCAATCTGTCTAAATGAAAGCATTTAGAATAATTATGGCATGGCTCACTCAGAACCTGAACTAGTTTGGCAGTATTCTTGTGCTAAAAAATTACATTCAATTAATCTGGTACTAAACTGACCTTATATATTACAAGATTTTCTAACAAATTACCTTTCTTGTTTTTTCCAGCCTCTGTAGTGACAATCATCAAGGCCACTAGGAGCAGAAAAATGGTAGAAAACAGGCCACGCATCCTAAAAGATCCAAACACACAAAATATATTACTGAATTTTTCTTAAATTTATTTCAAATATTTACAGTTAAAGTCTCAGAGAATGTGTCACAGAGATGTACATTTTCAAAAGGAACACACCATGAAAGCTTATGTTCTTATGCATTCATTATCCTCTAATACATCTTTTTCATACATTATGGATTTTCGCGATGTTTTTTAAGATAAATGGGCAATCATTCTATACAAGAATTCACTGGTATAAATTTTGTTTAAAGCCTTCATTTTATTTTGCAAGAAATCATTTCTATAAAACCTGCATATTGATAATTCAGTGAGAAGTATGATTTTAGTTTAAAATGTGAACCTAACTGAACAGAATTATAGTTCTCTTGTACTAAACATTATTGGAAATATATGATCTCCCTTTATCCTTCGAACTTGATGCCTACCTGCCTGTCCCCACCCACACAGAGTAAAAGCTTATTGTTCCTGAGGATGTTCCAGTCATGATGCATTGCACACATTCTAACTTACACACAGTTGACTGTATTGTTCTTTGCATTAAACATCCCACATTTGGCTTTCCTTTTTTCTATATTTTTTCATGTGGATTTAGGATGTAACACATACCCAAATTGGTTATCTGGGTATTGAAACACCTGTTCATACCCCTAATGCTTAAGCTGTCCTGGGAAGAATCCTCCAGTGCAGAGATGTTTTTCAGCTCCACTGTCAAAATGGCATTCTCCTGATGTCATGTAAAATGCTATTTTACCAAGTACTAAATAACTGAAACTGACTGATCAAATCAAGTGTGGTTGAACTAAATATGAATCAGACAGCTGACATCTGTCAAAGGATCCTACTATAACTAAGCAATAAAATGTCTAGCAAAACTAACACAAATGTGTTGATATCACAGATGCATGGAATCAGCTGAATAAACAGTACATCCTACAGACTCACACGAGTGATCACCCACAAGGCACGCAAGACAGAAAACAATTCTCATATGTTCAGTCAGTGTGTCACAATCTCCTTCTTTATGCTGTGAGTCACGTTTTCTATGGCAATAGAATCTATATTTTTTATTGTGTGTATTTTGGACTGGTTGCTGCCTAAATAAAGACACATGCACTTGAATCCAAGTCACTACATTTGTTATACTATCACTAAAATATGAAAGTAATATCAAAGAAAACTGAAGGCACATTTTCAGTAGGATTTAACAGCAATCTGGATTCTTATATGCAGATGAAATCTTTAAAAATTAAATGTATTTGCAATGTAAATGTAATGTGCACTTCTTGTACCCATTTAAAAGTGAATTTGAACAATTATCAATCCCAATTGATTTGACTACATATCAGAGCAGCACACCTACCCCCACCTGTTGATAATGTATCAAAAGATGATGTTTAGAGTGTGTGTGAAAGACTAGAGGCCCATTGTTTAATGATACATATGGAATATTGCAGTTTCATTTAAGGTCCACTAATCCACAGACTAAGAAGGGACTAGTTTAACTGCAAAATAAATTTAACACACAACCCTTTGCACTCCTTGATTTTATGGATAAAATTGAGCTATTTAAATATTATGGTTATTATTCAAAAGTGTACAGAAATATTTTTGCTATTTACTACAAGGCTACTAATATTTCATCTGACTTTAAATTTTATTTGTATACTGCTTCAAGAATAGACATTGTCACAAATCAGCTTTACAGGAATATATAAATTTATGATATAAATGATATTTTAAATTTACATTGTAAATTGATCCCTAAAGAGCAAGTCCCTGAGATGACATGAGGAAGATACCTTGAGAGGTACCAGACTCAAAAGGGAAGCCATCCTCATCATGGTGAGACCAAATAGCATTATATTATATAAATTTTTTATTAGGCAAATTATATAATAATTTGCCTTTGTGTACTATACTGTGTACTATATGGTCAAGAAGTGCAACTGTGAAACCCACAGATTCATTAGTTTTATCAGGAAGTCTATCTTCTTGTAAACTGTTCACTGATAGAGACTTGAGTGTAACATTGGTCGTGGCAATTGTAGTCCAAAGTCATCTCCATGGTTTCTAAGTGGTACCATCCACAGCAATTATGCATTATTATATAAAGCTGACTATGCTTTCTTTAATGAAAAATATAATTTATTTTCATTATAAACAGGGAAAGGCACAACAATCATACAAACAATAAAAAGACCATCATATATTTAATACACCCCAAGCACAAAACAAACATGGCTACAAAGATAGACTGCAGTAATATGAATCAAGGCTTAAAATGTAGTACAAAATGTACATTTTAAGCCTATAAAATATATAAACAAAATCTAATAATATATTGAAAGAATATATAGTTTGATAGGTTTTCTCTAAAATTGCTGAATTAATTAGATATACTTCTAATTATCTAGACATGCCTCATTCATCTGCATGCATTCATAACTACTTTTTGAATTTTGTGAACTAAGTGCCCTAATGAAAGCCACTTTTTCTTTTCTCCTTTTATTTGGAAGCAATGTTGAATGTTGAACAGAACTATTACAAATAACAACAGGGGAAAAATCTAACACTGTTAACATGGGAACAACAAAAAATGAATATTAAAACACTCCATTAGATCAAATGGCAGAAGTATGTCCCTTTATAGGTACAAGTTCCTAATCTTTTATTTGGGCTGATGCTTGTTCTTTACATATTGCAGGGAGTTTCGCTGCATGTCACACTCTTCCAGGTTAGTTTTTGTTAAAGTACACTTCTGGTAATTCCTAGCGCCATACTTGGTGGTGTAAAATGGCTTTTGCAACATTGGTGATATAGATGATATAGGAAAATATATTTTTCTATTGTCCTGCAACATGTATCACAATATTGTATAGCACTAAACAAAACATACATTATTATTATTATATTTCTGCAATGTGTGTGCTAAGGTGACAAATTAATAAAGCACAGCATTATTTTTTACGACCAAGTTGTTTGTCCATGTAACTGCATTCATTTTATTAGCAGCCAGTCTTTGAAGTACACTCACTCAGTGTGTTTCAGTCTGATTAAAAACACACCCACATAAAACTGTTGTTCAGAAACTGCATGGCTCCTACAGCTGAGTACACTCTTTATCGCTGGCTTACATCTCCATGACAATAACAAGAGCATGAGATTGCAAACAGGAGGAGAGAATAGACTTACCACCATGGGACATCACTACATCAGGACAAAGCACACACACACACACACACACACCAGTCTATCAACCAGTTATGGACATCCTAAAAGTTTATTTGCTGAGGCATGAACAGCGTTCTTCTTGTCTCTTGGCCAACAAGAGACTCAACTCTCCCACAGTGTCATTTAAATTCCCATTCAGTGTCTCACTCTTGTCTTCACCTGAGCCTTTCATCATGTGGCGCCAAACTTTTATGACTAGCCATAACTATGGGCAATAAAACTTGCTCTCTACATTTTCTCTCTTGGTCTACTCAGGGCAAATACTTAGGCCTCATTTAGACCCTCTATAAATACAGACCCACTAAATCCATCTATTCTCTCCAAAACACTAAGTAGGTGTCACTTACCCACTTGCCTGCTGGAGCATGACTAAATCTGTCACTCCGTCTCAAAATTCTGTGGGCTCTCAAAATTCTCTATTTTACTTTTTCTTTTCCAAATCTTCCCATTGCCCTTTTCTCTGCCTTTCTTTCTCTGCTTAGAAATGCAAACCACTGGTTCTCTGAGGATCCTGTGTGTGTGTGTGTGTTGGTGTGTGTGCATGTGTGTTTGAGAACCTCTGGGCTATTTGAATGTGATGGGAAATGTTCAACAAGGCTGTTCTGACCACATACAATTATTCACAAGTGCTCACACAGGGTAGATATTATCACACACATACACACACACACACGCATGTTTGTGTGTGCATTACATGCATACATTACATACAATTGTGTGTTTGTGTGTGTGTGTAGTGTGGTGTTTGCTGCATGACAAGTTTGAATTAAACTAATTTCCATACCAGAGAAAAAAACACAAAGATGTGACCCAGTTCGCTGGTTTTGGCAGAGCTGTACTCTCATCAGGAGGTCTTTGGCTCATTCAGACGTGTAAAAAGCCATCTCACTGCCAACACATCTTAGATCCATTACTGCTGTGCCCTAACATTCCAATTAAGTAAAATTCTTTCATGAATTTAAAAGAGGCCAATCTAAATACTAAATGTATTACCTGTAGATTTCCTACAGAATGTAGATAAAATATAAATAAAGAATCTCACAGCCTAAACCCATTGTAACCAGATATAGACAGACACACAGACAGAGAAACACACAGAGAACTGAAGAGGCACAAGTCCAGACAGTAAGACAACGTGCATAAAACCAGCTGTCACTGTAAACGTATTACCACATCTTCTGGAAACTATGACTACACTGTCTGTGATTAAGCATCATAAATCCACATTGTTTATCATGTGAAGACACGCACAAAAAATTAACACATTCACACACACAGACACAGGAAAGAGAGAGAGAAAGTGAGAGAGAGAGAGAGAGAGAGAGAGAGCGCTCTACTCAGGTCACTACACTGATTATTCAAAAGAAATCTTGAGTGCTTTTAAGCCAAGAGCAGAACCATCACTATTTTGTGGTAAAGCATTCAGACCCTCTGGCTTTGCACTTCTGCATTTCCTTGTTAAAATATAAAACAAAAAGTTCACCAATATATGAAGTTAAACTATGTATCATCTCTGTGCATGAGCTTAAACCACTTACTCCTCTGTCTTCTCATACAACACATGAACAAATATATCAACAGCAAAATATACATAAATACATGAATAAAGTAATAAAGGTTTTTACATGTACACAGTGTAAAATCCTAATCTGTAGTAAGATAATCTGTTACAGCTACTACAAATACGTAATCTGTGCCATGATTTTAACATTCTTTCACATCATTTAAATATCTAAAACAATTTGAAGTTTTTGCAGCCTTGGCCCATTTTCAGAGTAAAGAAAAAAAGACGAATAACGGAGATAAAAAAAATTATATTCCCCAATTGTCTCAAACGGGCCACTCCAATTACTGAAATATTAGGCAGATTAACAAAAATATTAGTCTTTTTAGTTATTGAAAACATTAGTGAGTGCTTTTAATTCTTGAACCAACAGTTGCACTGCATCGTATACTCTAGATCCATAACATTCTCTATGTCTACTTTTACTTTTGACAGTACTTATTCTTCTTGATATTCACCATGCTTCAATTTAACCTCATTACATTTACATTTAAATAAACAGTCAACAATCTATAATAACTAATTAATAACTATTATACTGCTACTTTATAGTAGTTAATTACCCACCACTGTAACCTCATTAGAAATACATAAATAAGTAAATGTGCAAATCCCATGTCTGTATATCACACACCTTTAGCGGCTCATTGACCTCACTTTGAAAAGCACAGCTACAAGATGTTTAGGAGGTTGAAAGCACACTACATCATTTGTAATCCGTTATTGACTTTTTTTATCCACATATCTGGTATTCACGTCCGGTCATTTCCCACAATCAAAGCGAGAGGAAAAAACAGTTACTCACTTTTCTGCCCCCTTTAACACACAACCATGAA